>NW_017731427.1:3387238-3390322 GCF_001890085.2 Hipposideros armiger
GCACAGCGCCTGGCACACTGCATTTGGCTGGCACCTGCTGAAAGGCTGCTGGGTCATTCCACACGAGCTTGCCTTTCCAATCCCACTGGACGAGAGTACATTTAATCTAAAAAGGGTCGCCTTCTAAGAGGCTGAACAGGACTTCAAAGTACAGTATATAATATGTATCTCTACCAAATTTTACTATTAAATTACCTCTACAAACACTGCCAACTAAAAATATCACAAGGGCGATAGTCACTTTTTAAATTTTATCCTTCTTATGACTGTTTCTAAAAATAATATGAAAAATATTTTTCTGTTGTGCTTATTTTTATACGGAATACAAGAAAATACCCCAGACTTAAAGTAGTTATGTACAGAATGATTTTTAAAGCGTATTGCTTCTGTACACCAGAGTGATATTTTATTAACGTATTTATTAATGTATATCTTTAGTAATGACTTTATTTAATCCATACATACTATCCTATAGCACCTAAAATATTTTACACATGATGAGGTCTCACCCAAAATATTTAATAAATTCAGAATAAATAAATGAGAGAAACAATAAACATGCAAACACACACACACACACACACACACACACACACACATTTCACTTCTCTTTTCTGGAGCATGTGGAGTAGAAATATCCGTATCATGCCAACCATTCCTCTACCTGGGGAAAGGCTCTATGCAAAAATCAATTCAAACCCCCAAGATAACAGAGATGCAAGCTGACTCTGAGAGAGATGAAGCAAGTTCCTAGGGAGCGTCTCGTTCCTCACGGATAACCCCCCTGCTTTGCTAACAGCCCTTCCGCAAGTACCAGGCAGATGTTCGATAAACGCTACCTAATAGTAAATAATTAATACCGAAGTGTGGCTGGTTCGCTTCCCCTGGCTGTCCCTCCATGAGAGCTGCTCGCCCTCCCTCAGTTCAGCAGAGGCAACAAAGGATCTCCACAGTACACACTGGGCACTGACCACAAAACCAAGGCACCAACAGCGATCACAACGAGCCGGCATCGAGGACCAGAGTCTGGACTCAGGTCCAGGCCTGCCTTGGCTCCCACCCCGGGAAACACTCAGCGTGCTCACTGCCTTCTGACCCAGCNTTGTGTGTCTTTGTCCATGAGGATTGTCCCTGTTTATGTCCTTGAGACTTCGCATCTGTATCTGTAAAATGAGAGGTTCAGACTACGTGACCTTGAGGATGTTTTCCTGCTCTAGGACCCAGCACCTGCTGTACTATACCTTGGTCTTCTCTGGCTCACCAGCACCAGGATGAGTTGGCTGTGAAAAGGCACGTTTTGGGACCCGGGCCCAGACCCGTGGAGACGAGGAGGAGGAGGAGAAGGAGGAGGAGGCGCCTTCCATCCCCGCCGGCAGGCCATGCTCCTGCACACGCACGATGGACAGTCACCCAGCTCAACCCTGCTCTCCCAGTGTGTACTGAACTTCTGACCCTCAGGAATGCGGGCTGCCTGACAAGTGGGAGGGGAAGGGACCTTGAAAACACATTAGCTGTGCGTCGGGCCCTTACCTTTCCAAAATGCAGGAGGTCAAAATGAAAGTTTTCTGATTTCATTACTCCTTCTGACCAGTAACTGAGAATGTGTTTGCATTTCATACGTGGGTTTAGCCTCAAAGGGCTTAGAAATTTCACACCAAGAAATGAGGATGGGGTTGTTTTTGTTCACTTATTGGAGGCAGGTGAACCATTTTGCTTGACTTGAGTGAAACATGATAAACTTACCTAAGAAAAGCCCATGGACTTGACCAACTTACAGAATGATCGGAATACAGGGCCAGACAGGATAGGGTCTTACTCAACCAGCTCAACTCATGAACGACTCCGCTGAATTACATCTTAACAATGGCACCTTCTTCCTCAATTACAGGGAACTTATGACTTACGACTCAGTAGAGTAGCCCATTTCCTTTTGTATAACTTTAATGATCACACAGTTCCACTGCTACAGACTCAAAATCTGGAATTTCCACTGTTTTGCGTGACTTGCTAAATCAATGCGAAAACAATGCAATGATTCAAGATACTTATATTAGTTGTTAGGAATTTTCACTCTGTATAAAAAGCAGCACCACTTGTTTCTGTCTTCGGTCATGACGTATTTTTTTCTGTTTTTCATTGCAGAAATGCGTCATGACTTTTCCGACAATCTAATAAGTATGGGAAAAAATACGTCAATATATAAGACCATCGATAGGTTACCCAGAAAATCATTCATCAGAAATATTCCGTTCACCTCGTAAAGAGGCAGTGAATAAAAAAATGAGAGATGTTATATCCCATAATTAAGATTTAAATCTAAGGCCTTTTATAATTTAAATAGATTAATGAACAGGTTAGTCAGGAAAACAAACCAAGAATATTGTTAAAGATCAAAAAGTGACTTGTAAGGAAATATTTTTTACTTCTCTCCTCCTTGTGCTTTCATTTTATGAACAACTGACCCAAACACCCATTTACACCATTCCTTCTATTGGACCTACATTGGGAAAGTTTTTCCATAACACATCATTTCTTCTAGAATCCTAAAAGATGCTTTGGAGAACACTGAAAACAATGAACACATTTATAAACTAACAATAATTTCAGTCAAAGGCCAAAGGTGCCAGTGGTCTCTGAGGTACAGTCCAGGGAAACGCTCAACTCCATTACAGGTGACCAACGGCAGACACGAGCCCCCTGGAGGGTAAGGTCAGACCAGTTACCGGTGACAGCACAGCTCTAAGCAGCAGCGGGCCAGCCCTGAAGGGAGTGAATGCAGATTTAGACACACAGGCCTCTGTGAAAGGCGGAGGTAGTTCAGGGGATGGCAGGACAGAAGGCAACCATGGTGTCACTCTCTCCAGCCCAGGGGGAGGGGAAGCCCAGTACCGGTGTGAGAGGGTTCAATGGTTTGCTCTTGTGCTAATATTTCAAAGAGGGCATTTCCTGCATTTCAGTCTTGACCACTAATGCCACGTAATCTGTTTTAGAAAACATTCACACAGAGAAGTCACACAAAGAGAATATTAAACACAATAAGTGAGAGAAAACTTAGAATATTAAAAACTGTAAGTAACACAGAGC
>NW_017731427.1:3391607-3449107 GCF_001890085.2 Hipposideros armiger
CGTCATGACTTTTCCGACAACCCAATATGTTGAAAACACAGTGCCAGCTAAGAGGCTTAAGGAGAAGCCGCCTTCCTCTAAGGGAGAAACGCCTCATCACCTCGCAAGCCGCTGGCGGGGATTCGGCCTGCTCCGGGCACCCGGCTGGCTCGCTTCCCCCTCGTCTTTCCCGGTTCACGCCTCTATCCCATACCCGGTGTGACTGAGATCCCAAGTTCTGGCCACCAACTCCTTTTCTCACACTAAGCTCTCCGCTTGCATAATCACATTCACTCCCGGGATTTCAAACCACCATCTCTCCACGGCAAGAAGCAAGTATGGTTTCGGGTCCTGGCCTTTCCGACAACCCTCAGAGGCTTTTCCAGCTGCTTCATGAACATCGCCCCGGAATGGGGCTGGGCGGTCCATCGACAGCTCAAATTGGGTACCTGTGAAACTGAACTCGCTGGAAATCCATGGAAGGCACCCGGGTAGGTAATCACTTCCAAGGTCAGAACACTAAGTAAGGCGCAGGGAAAGGTGGGTCCTGGGAGGCCGCGCTAAGCTCTTTCAGTCGGGCCAGGCGGCCACCAGCCCTTCCTGGGGATCTGACGGCCGAAGGCCCCACTCCCGGGATGGGCTTTCGTTATTCCCACATGTCAAACCTAAGACCCTAGCCACCTGTCCCCGGGCTTCCCCAACATTGCCCAAACCGTCCCCTTTGCATTCCAGGATTGCCTTTCATGTCTGTTTCCTTTACGTTCCACACCAAACCCACTGCCCAGTCCCCAACTTCCTTCCCGTGTTTCTCCGTGCAAGCTGTGTCCACCCCCAGCCTTCGGAGTCTCCCAGACACGGCACCCAGCGTCTCCTAACCACCACGTCCACGTCAGCCTGCACCCCACAGGCGTTTGCAGTCTCTAAAGACATACCCTGTGGGAGCTGCCCTCCTCCTCCACCGGGAACCTCCAACGAGTCCGCCCCTGGTCCTCTCCACGAGCCGTCAGACAGAACGTGCCGCCACTGCCAGGGAGCCGATTGGCGACTCCTCGGCCGCTTACCTGCCTACATCTCTGCTTTCATCTCCTTTCCAACCTAGATTCTGGGAAGGCTCACAATCCCTTCCCCACAATTCTGAAATCTGAAAAGTAATGAAAACTGAAAGTTTCATTTTTTTAAATCATGTGGGGGAAAGTAGACCTGACCCAACGCAAGGCCATTCAGAGACTTCGCTGAGCCCACCTGTGTTGAACACGCAGCTGCACTGCCACAGGAATAGGAATAGATTATATTGGGGTGCTGCCCCAGAGGCCACCTGGAGACAGGTAACACTTAGCACCTACAACATGTATGTTTCCTAAAACTACAACAAAACGATGACTTGTCCCAACACATCATCCGCGGGGCTGCACAAGGGAAGGCTGGGCGGAGCACCACAGCCCGGAGCCCGAGACCTCACGACTCCCCAGGACCTGCTCTCCCCTCGCCCCCCATCCAAGGACATCCTCGCCGAGGCTTCAGAGGCGAACTTGACCTCAGCTCTAACACCTTATCTGAGGCCTTAACTGACTTGCTCCCCTTTCACAATGTGAAAAACGTTCCTCTATGTCCTGTCGGGGGTGCAAAGCCACATCTCACCTGTGGTGAGATTCCCAGCACCTAGCTCAGTACTTGGCACGTAACAGAAAGTGAGCATTTGGAGGGAGGAACTAAGTAACTTAATCCTAACCGTTGATGAATGAGTGTGGTAAATGATCCGTATTTCCTATTAAGACAAGTGGAAAATGTAAAAATCTCTAGGTTTCTCCACAGATTAACTGCTGCCTTATAAAATCACTAGAACTTCTACTCACCTCCTAAAAGATGGATGAAACACTGCCGAACAGAGGGCCAGGTAAAACATTCACAGATAACATTTCCTCCAAGGCCCAGTTAAACTGCAGTGCTGAGTACAAGGAATCTAAAGTCTACAGATCTCGGCAGGATTAAAATTTGAATCTCCCCCAATGAACATAAAAACTAAATAACTGACGATTTATAATTCACGGTCCAGCCACATGAGGGTCATTCAGTGGGCCGTGCTCCCACTCCATGTGTAGGATCCACCATAACTGTCGATACCCTGGTGAATGAAGTCATGGGTAGCAAAACAGGCCCGTCGAGGAGCTTCCTCAGTGAGGACACTGAAGTCAGTATTACACATACATTCTGAAGTCCTTTCCCAATACATTGCTGCATCGTATTTCCACGTGATCTGGTTTATCCATCATAATTTTTTTTCTGCTTTTCAATTTTACTTTCAAAAGTAAAGTTATTCTTTCAAGCTGAGTATCCCAGGCTTAGACATAAATTATTGGCTGTAATGATTCAGACTTGGTGGTCAGTCCTATGCCACTCTCAGCACAGCAAATACATTGTGTGAGGTACTAGCTGGAATCACTTATTTAATGAGATGACCCATCATGGTGTCTTACATTGAAACACTAGCTCAGCTATGACTCTTGGACACAGATAGCACAGGAGCAGACACTGTGGATCCAAGAGGATGAGATGCAATGAACCCTCATTGGGTGCCAGTCGAGTGGAAGGAGACGATCAAACAGGAGAGGGGAGAAAAAGATCCCAATTTATGTCTCTGAGCTTCTAGAAAAGAGCTATAAATGAAACATCCTGTACATAATGCATGACTTTACTTTACCACCGACCCCCAGGGGGCTGAGCACACACTGTCTACGGAAGTATAAGCAGAACTGAAAACACCCCTCGGATTCTCCCTCACATCCAAAGCGTTATGCAGCCATAGAAGAACCCAAGTAAAAGTCCACACATAATCTGTGTGTCAATGTACCGTCCCACAAAAGAAGGTACCTTGTGGAGAAAGGAAGCATCAATTTTGAATTATTAACAAATTATATTTTCTCACTAAAAAACTCATGAATATTACCTGAAATATTATAAATATTCCTCAGTTACATACCACCACCTACTGAAAAATGAGAACATTAAAATGAAAATAAAGCACTATTTCACATTTTATAAGAATGAAAAATGACCTCTCTAAACCCTAAATGAAAAATTACAAGAAGCTGAAACTGCTTTTAAGTTTCAATCCAATACATTTATTTTTAAAAAAAATAGATTCTATCGGTTACATTCCATCAGGTTTAGCAAACGGTGGATTACTAGGTAGATGAAATGATATAGCAAATATGAAGACACTCAAGTAGATAAAAAGAGATGATACACTAAAGAAACTATTTTCACAGTTAATAAGTATTACAGATATGAAATTAGGTTCTATCTCACCTACCACTCAAATAGTTTCAAAAGCAGTTATTTAAACAAGTAGAATGAAACACAGAGTTAATAGGCACAGAATATGAACAGATCATTTTAAAACAGGGAGATGTAAATTTTTTTAATGTGTAAAAAATTCGACCAAACTAGTTAATCAATACTGCCAAAAACAGATGATGAGAGTTTTCATCCATCAAATAAGAACACAGCAAAACCTAGTGCTAATGGCTGGAGGTGCGGTGAGCTGCACACTCTCACAAGCGCTAAATGGATCCGACTTTCCAAAAAGCAATTTAGCCGTATGTTAGAACAACTTTAAATATCATCTTTCACTTGGAAATCCAACATTTCTACCGCTGGGCATCTATTCTAAGGAAATAATATAAAAAGGGCACAATAATGTATACAACGATGTCCACCACAGGGACGTGTAGAAAAGTCCATTATTAATAACCAACATGAGAAGCGTTGAGAAACGGTCATATAAATCATTACAGCGCATACATGGGGAATGTTATACTGCCATAAAAATATCTACCAGGAATATTTAGTGGCATGGAAAAACACTTCCCACATAATTTTAACCAAAAGCAGATTTTAAAATTTTATGTAGACCACATTCAGTTACGTGATATCCAAAGAATTATATCAAAATGTTAAAATGGATTAAGGGAGGGGTTGTTTTTTTTGACATTCATTATACTTCATTAACTCCTCCCAATTTCCCACAATGAGCATATAATGCCTAGAGGATAAAATTTACAATTGTTGTAAAAAATAAATTAGCGGTTTTCTACTTCTAGTATAAAGTAATAAGCTTCTAACCAAATCTTTCACAAATAGACAGCTATGAAGTCTGGAGAAAGCTCTTAAACAAATAACTATTTGATGCACGTGGAGACTAAACAAAAACTGAAGGCGTTAGAGAGGAGTCAAGGCCTGAAACAAGCAAACTGCAACCCCATCCTTTTGGGGGCTTTACCCCAAGGATGTCCAGGGTGTGACTGAGGAAAAGCAGGCAGCTAAAATCATAAGAATTAAAATCACAAGATTTAAAGCAGATTGCTATTAAAGCTTAAATATCAGAAAAGAGACATGAGCCTCTGAGTAGTGCTGCAGACATCTGCCTGTGAAATGAAAACATCAACAGTCTTTGAAGCAATATAACACAATCCAGAGACCACACAACATAAAATTCAAATTGTCCAAGATACAATCCAATTTTACTCGACGCAGGAAGAGTCAGAAAAATGTGACCAAATCTCAAGCCAAAAGATATGCTGTAAACAAGATGACCAAAATGCCAGAATTATCTTAGGAGGACTCCAGAGTAGCTATTATAACAATGCTAAGTGAAGTAAGGGAAATATGTTTGGAACAAATGAACAAAACAAAACAAAATCTCGGCAAAAAATAAAAATTATTTTTTAAGCTGAATGCAATTTTAAAATCAAAAAATAAAATATCTAGAATAAAAAGTGGTTTAATAGCAAAATGGAGCTAAACAATCAGCGAGTTTGAAAACAGGTGAATAGCAATCATCCAACGTGAAGAATAGAGAAGAAAAAAGATTGAATTAAAAAAAAAAAAGTAGAGAGCGCTTCAAGGATCTGAAGAACAATTACAACAGGTCTAACATATAGCTAATTAACTAGAGTCCCAGAAGAAAAAGCTAGAAACAGAAAGGAAATGAGGCAGAAGAAAATTCTGATGAAGTAACGACTCACTCAAGAATGTCTAGATTTGGAAATATAAAGTGGTCAGCTAACCCTCTCCTCAAAAAACAAATATAAAACTGCATAAAATTGTCCGAGGCAACAATTTCATGATTCTGAAAATCAACAAATATAAAAGGACTTTATCTAGAGCTCTGAATAGGAGTTGGAGAGAGGACTAATTATCTGAGATGCTACTACCATTTCTTTCACCCACCCCTCAACTTTGTGAGGGAGTATGTTAGTGACAAAGTGACAGAGTTGTAGGCAGCAAATGAGGAAATCTTACAACATTGCCACAAAAAGGTGTGAGCCCCATTTGGGCAACTGGCAGACTAGCAAAAACTGTAACAAGAAGATCCTATAAATGAAAGATGAATAAAAGGACCAGCTGAAGATCTCCACACATTCTGGGCTGACTAAGGAGGGATGCAAAGAGAACCCAGGGGAACAGGACAGTTAAAAGCTCCGGAAAGTAGGCTCGACAGGGAGGTGAAGTGGAATGCACCCCAGTGCACACACAAATAGAACGGCGGGCACTTTAATGGGTTCAAGGTATTCAACACAAACTCTGCCCAAATCACTGATTGACAATATTAAGTCTTAACGTTCACAGGAAAAACACCTAAAGAGTCAAGGTAAAATAAACAAGCAAACAAACAAACTAGCATTTAAAAACTGAACAGAAACATTGGAGTCTGTATACGATGGGGAGATAAAATTCCATGGTTTTAAGACCATGTTAAGTTAAAAGAAAGAAAAGACATTCCTTGAAAAGTAAGTTAAGATCCAAATTTACCACACCATACTATATAAAATGTCCTATTTTTCAAGAGTAACAACAAAAAGAAATCATAAGGTGTTTTAAAAAAATGTAAACTCTGGCCCAGATTTAGGAAGAAAAATAAAAATCAATAGAAAAATTAAAAATTGGCCCAGATGTAGCAGAGAAAGTCTTTGAGTAACTACTGCAAAGGTGTTTTAACAATTCTCTTAAATTTTCAAAAATTAAAGAAAGCATAAGGACATTGATTCAACAAATAGGGAATAGGACTAAGAAAAGTGGAATTATAAAACAAAGAAAAAAAAAAACCCAAAGAGAAATGCTACAGATGGAAAGTACTACAACAGTAATAAAAAATTATTACATGAGGAAATAGTAGATTTGAGAAGGCAGAGGAAAGAATCACTGAAATTGAAGACAGAAAGATACTATCTAATCAAAGGATTGGAAATGAAACAAAATTTTAAGAGACAGCAACAGAGCCCTCAGAGACCTACCAGACAATTGAAGTACTTCAACAAATGTACAATAAGAATTCCAATATGAGAGAAAAGAAGGAAAGCAGAAAAAATCGTTTTAAAAATAATGGCTGAAAATGTCCCAAATTTGATGAAATACATTAATCTACAGATGAAAGAAGCTCAACAAACATCAATACCTAAATAATCACACCTAGAAATATCATAGTCAACTGCTAAAAAGACAATAAGAAAACCTTGAAAGTAGCAATAGAAAAATTCATCACATATTCAAACAGTATAATACATATTTTATAGCTGACTTTGTATCACATAGAGGAGAAAAAAATACAAATAAGAGCTGACTTATCAGAAAAAATCGAGGCCAAAAGTCAGAAGAATAATATAATCACAGCGCTGAAAGAAAAACTATCATTCATGAATTCTATATCCAGCAAAACTATACTCCAGTAACAAAACGGAAACACAGACATTCCCAAATGAACAAAAAGAGACAGAGTGCATGTCAACACAGAATAAGGCAGTGAAAAAGGACAGACAAAAACCAGGGATGACACAATAATAAAGAGCAAAGCAGAAAGTGTAAGTCCAACAGCTGCATTCCGTGAAATGTTAATAAAATAAATACTACATTTAAAAAGAATAAACTATTGCACTGTAGTAAAAGAAAAGATCAACCTACGTGCTAGCTATAAGGGACATACTTTACATTGAAAGAGACAAATATATTCAGAACAAAAAACCTGGAAAAGATATTCTCTGCAATCAGTAGCCACAAGACAGCAAGAGTGGGTATATCATGTCAGACCCAATAGATTTTAAGGAAAAAAAGATATTATTAAACATAAAGAGGGACAAAAAAGTAAAGACACAAATATGGGATAAATTCAAGTAAAACTATTTCCATTCATGCAAAACATGATTGTTTACACAGAAAATCCTCAAGAGCTAAAAGAAAATAAAAATACTGCAACAAGTAAGTAAATTTAGGAAATCCACAGCATAAGAGGTTAGTATACATAAATCAATTATACTTTTAAATATTTACAGCAAGCAATTCCATTTAAAATAGCACAAAACTAAATTGAACCAACAATGAGCAAGACCTACACACCAAAGACCGCGGAACACGGCTGAGAGAAATTAAAGACGACCTCAATGGCAGTTTCCTAAAAACTTAAGCACAGAGGCATCACACAGTCCAGTCGTCTCCCTTCTAAGTAATTACCCCAGAAAAGTGAAAACATGTGTCCATACAAAGACTTACACAAGAGTACATACTACATGATACAGGAAATCAATTTACAGTGACAAAAAGCAGGTCACCAGCTCCCTATGGCAGGCGGGCAGGGAGGGTGGCGGGCTGCAAAGTCGCACAGGAATCTTTAGATAAAATGGTCTTTTATCTTGAGTCTATCAAGGGCTGCAGAGGTATATGTAACTGTCAAAACCCATCAAATTGTACAGTTAATTGGATGCTGTTTACTGTACGTAAATTATTCAGCAATAAAGTTGTTGAGGAAAAAAATACACAAATAGAAAGAATAAGCGAATGAATGAACAAGAGTTTTAAATTAAATAAGCCTTACACATCTGTTTAAAAGTAAATAACAAAATTTAAATGGTGGGGGAAATGTGTAAATATAAACAAGTTACACTTTTGTGAAGATATCAAGTTTTGTTTTCTTTTAATTTGTTTGTTTTGAGCTTTGAATCTGTGTTGAATATAAGGGGATAAAACCTTAACAGATTTTATTATAAAAGCCAGTCATATAAACGAATTACTTAACTATGGCCATATAAGAAAAATGACCTCATATCTCGTAGATTGTTTTTAGATCTGTAAACATAATTCAGTTTTACTACTGAAAGCACCACCAGATATCACGTGGAAAATAAGTAAATTTTATTGTCGGTTTTTGAATACATCATGTCTGTGTGCATCATAGACTCACAGGATGCAAAGCTATCATAACACCTAAATAGAAAAAAAAAGGGTCACTATCTACCAGACTCAGGAGTATGGTCTAGACTTAACAATCTTGCTGTCCAATCTTTTTCCTGTTGAAAAAAAGACTCTTTCATAGGAATCGTCACAAAAAATAATTGCACTAAGAAATAGAATGACTGCATATTTATTGCCATTTTTATACATAATTTTTACATACCTAAAATTCTGGCAAGAAAGGTTAGATTAGAATCACCTGGGCCAATCTGGAAATGCTACAAGGACTGTATGTACACATACACCCACACACACACACACCCACCCACCCACACACACACACACTCTCTCTCTCTCTCTCTCTCTCTCTCTCTCTCTCTCTCGTCTGTATCTGTATCTCTCTCACATATATCACTTTTTAAAAGGTGAAGATAAAAGCAACATTAATAACAAATAGTTCGTCTATGTAAATATATACACCTATGGTATATGTATGATTCAGTATTTTTTTTACCCCTAAAAAGTAGTTTCATCTAATTGTTATACTAATAAAAAATAATATAATCAATTTCAATACTTTCCTCATAATTTAAATGCTTATGTTAAAGTTATACATAAAATTCATGCATTAGTATCCATCTTTTTTATCTTCAATCTTTAGAAGTATATTCACAAAAATAATTCTCATGAGTAGAGCACGATATACACACTAAATAATAATAAGCATATTTTGAGCAACTGAGTTTTCTCCCAAAATATATAGAATTTTGTACCTGAAACATAACTATTGGGTTGTCAGAAAAGTCATGACGTATTTTTTTCTATGTTTTTCGTTGCAAAGATGCATCATGACTTTTCCGACAACCCAATATTTTGTCTCTTACTTGGCAGTATCACCGGAAAGAAAGATTGAAAACCAACAGAAAAATACTGGCTCACACAAAAACTTCATGAACATGATATAAACTTTTAAATTAGTTGCTTAGTTCTGCCACCATTAACACGTGACTGTAAAGCTACGAAATCTATGTAGGGTGAAAGTACGCCTTAAGTAAACTTCAGTTTACAGCACCTGAGGCTCCTGTGAGTATTTCAGGTGGGACGTGCCGAAGTCCATTTAACTCAAAGCAGTAGCAGGCACTAACCGTCACAGTGAAGACAGCGATAATACTGCTTTAAAATGGAAATAGTTTGACGTACTTAAAATGAATATGCCGAAATAAGGAGGTTAAACCACAACCAAAAGTGACTGATCCACTGTTCTACATCATAAATTACCAGAGAACTTACTATTATTTAAAATGACTTTTCATATTTTATAAATTTTTACTATTTGTGTGCTTGATTCCAGGAATCTGGGCTACATGTTTAATTTGATTCATCAAGTAGATGTTCGGTTCCCTGAGGGTAAGCACGGTCCAGACCTCATTTGTAGTGTATGTGAAAGCTGAGATTCGGAATGCCAGATACTGAGTGAAAATGAGTGCTGACACTGTCCCAGCAGTTAACCCGGAGTGTCACTGATTCCTAAACTCATCATTCATGAACCTGACGCCATTAGTAAATAAAATTAATAATGAATCAATGAAACTGATATATCTTAATTTATTCAAAGTCAAGTACAATTAAAAAACGCCTGCTGTGATACTATAATTGATGGCATATAAGAACAAATGGATAAGATGAGCCTTGTCTCTTCATTGTTAAAACAAAACCATCTAACAGTGTTCATGCACTAAGACAGAATGGGTTAGACCACGTCAGGACAGCAATGAAAAGACCCCCCAGCTGCCAAAACTCACCAAGGCAGCACCCCACCCACAGGACAACTAAAGATAAGAAAACTTCCAAAGGGCTTGGAGCAGCAACACACATATGTTAGGAGGCGACGTTGGGATTCAGGAACGGGGGTTGAAAGGTCATGCCCGAATTCGGGTCCTGCGACGGAAGGCGTCCTCGGGCCCGCCCCTCGGCTGACCCACTGGCTTCTTCCCGACTGCAAACAACGGACAGCAGCCGGGCTGCTGCACACAAGGTCGTCAACAGCCACACAGGCGACGGGAAGGAAAGCTAGAGCGCCGGCGGGGAAACGACGTCATCAGGGAGCGTGCAGGGATGTACACACATCCTTCTCAGGTAAAATACCCAGAGACCGTGATTTCTTGGTCCAACAGGGTGACACACAAAATTATAATCCTGAGCCACGGACACAGTATTAAATCACATTATGCAGAGTTTATGAAAGCCAAAAATTAAATCGTTTTTCAAAGATGCTCATATGAAATAATTTAAAATTTTTTTAAGTAATGAGAGATAGGTCCTCAGTGATTCAAGTCAGCGGACCAAACCATGCACTCAGTGACTGCAGGCAGACAGGCCCAGGACACCGACCGCATGGGGACTGCTCGCCACACGTCCCACGACATCGCCTGGCAATGGGCTACATCGCCTTCCTCAGCAAAAGACCATACCCTCACCCCCACCACCACCACCACCCGCCCCCATAATCCACGGTTTCACTTTCTGCAGTTTCAGCTATCCTCAGTTAACCATGGTCCAAAAATATTAAATAGAAAATTCCAGAAACACAATTCATAAGTTTTAAATTGTGTGCCCTTCTGAGCAGCATGATGAACTCTCATGCTGTCCATCTGGGACGTGCATCATCCCTTATAATACAAATGCTATATAATTTTTTATATTTTTAGATTTTTAAATGAAATGGAAAGCATTGTAAAACAGTTAGCATTAGCACTGATCTTCAAAACTGACAAACAAAAGAGACACATACACAAGTATGAGGACAGTAAAAATGGCACTGTTCACTTTTTAGAAGAAAAAATAAATTGTATGAAAATTATTAAGCTAACAAAGAGAAAATGTGAGTAGAAAAATGACAGTTATCTGCAAAATTCATAAAAGTGTCTTTTGTATAACCATAATGATCATATTTTATGCTGTCACTTTGCATTTAATTGCTCACCCCGGTACTTTTCTTCATAGAAGCCATCAGTATCCCACAGAGCCAGATGCTGAATTGCAAAAACATACTGTGACCATGGACTTACAGAAAGTTACTCTGCTGAGCTGTGGTGTATGACAAGTTAATTTTTGCAATTACACTTTTTCCAGCAATAAATGAAGCTACTGCTTATGACTATTCCATATTATTAAAAAGAGGCAAGAAAATATTCTTTATAATAAACTAATCAAAGTCATTTATAAAAGATTTCAGCTGATGTGAGAAAGTTAACTTTTCAAATAGCTTTTCTGTAGTATGTTCTAAAGTAAAAAATCACCACCTCAGCTGAAATATATACACAGCCTAATGTGTTGAGCCATGACTATGTTTTCTGAATGTTAATATACAATGCCAAATTATTTCAAGCCTTTTAGGAAGTGTCACATACTAACCTTAGTCTTTTGATCATTACTTTTAGTTCTGCTATAGTATGCTAAATATAGTATTCAAGGGAGAAGTCCATTAACTGTCATTTAGAAAGAAATGGCTATTGCATAATAATTTATCTGCAGGGCGTAAATTGTTCTAAATTTAAAATATTTGCAATGACCCTCACTGTCATATACCCAGTAGTAATAAAACAGTAGGAAATCATGCATTGTTAAAATGTAGGCTATTCCCTATAATATACTATTCTTGTACATATAATACAAAATTTGGGAGCTATTATGTTTTGATTGATTCATTAAAAGAAAGCAGGAAGACATTTAATAAATTTCTCACATATTAAAGCCAAAAGAGGTATTTCATGATTAATGTCAATATATCAGGATAAAACTTGTTTTATCCTGAGCCAAGTTTTCAAATGCCTAAATCAAATTTGCTTACTTGAGGAGGAGATCTAAAAAACAATTATTTAATATATCTGTTTTTTAAAAAATCTCTATTACCTAGTGACTTATACTGCAACTAAAGCTATGTTTTAATCACATAATACCAATAAAATGCATATTTTCACTGCATTATATAAAAGAAATATAAGATATTAAAATGCTCTAGTAAATCTCATACGTTTTTCTCAGGACTTTAATAAATATACAAACATGTTTAATGTAAAGCATGTTTCATGTCATCTCGTAAACTAAAGGGATTTGTTTATGCAGGTGTTAATTCAATATATTCAAGACTTAATTCAATCAAAAGTCCTCGTGTTTAGAGAATCTTGGGGATCTTTTAGTCAAATCCCTCTTGTGCTTTTTCCCTAATGTGCAATAAAATATAAGATGTGCAATTTTACATTTACAAGTGCGCTGAGAACGCGCCAACTCAAACACTGTAGAATGAGAAGCAAAGCGCAGAGGGCTGAAATGCAGTCACCAATAAAGGACTATCTGTCCCATCAGGTCCTCTGTGTTCTGATCCCTGCTTATTAAAGAGAGAATGACAAATCATTCAGATAACTAAGGAGGAACCTGCTCAGGCCTCAGGTCTTTCCATTTCTATGTCCCCACCAAACCCAGAAATCCCTTACTGGTCTCCTTTAGGGAGATACAAATCCAAACCACAATGAGGCACCACCTCACACCTGTTAGAATGGCTGCTATCAACAAGACAGGTAATAACAAGTGTTGGGGAGAATGTGGAGAAAAAGGAACCCTCATACACTGCTTGTGGGATTGTCAGTTGGTACAGCCACCATGAAAAACAGTATAGCGGTTCCTCAAAAAATTAAGAATAGAATCACCATCCCTCTCCTGGGTATCTACCCAAAAACACTGAAAAAATTTATTTGTAAAGATACATGTACCCGTATGTTCACTGCAGCATATTCATGCTGGCCAGGACACAGAAACAACTGAAGTGTTCTTTGATAGAGGACTGGATAAAGACGATGTGGCATATATACACCATGGAATAGCACTCAGCCATAGAAAAGATGAAATACTGTCATTTGCGACAACATGGATGGATCTTGAGATTATCATGCTAAGCGAAATAAGTCAGACAGAAAAAGTTGAGAACCATGATTTCACTCATATGTGGGATACAAAACTGAAAGCAACAAAGGAAAAAGACAAACAAAAATTCATAGACACAAACAGTTTAGTGGTTACCAGAGGGTAAGTGGAGAGGGGGTGGTAGAGGAGGGTAAAGGGGGTCAAATACATGGTGATGAAAGGAGAGCTGACTCTGGGTGGTGAGCGCACAATGCAAAATATACGATGATGTATTATAGAAATGTACAGTTGAAACCTATATAATTTTATTAACCAATCTCACCCCAATAAATTTAATTTAAAAAATTAAATTAAAAAACAAAACAAAATTAAAATAGAGGCCATCCACATTCCTTGGCTAATGGCTCCTCCTTCCTCCACTTTCGAAGCCAGCAATGGTGGGTCAAGTCCCTCTCACATTGTGTCACCGTGACCTCTTCTTCCGCACCCACCTCAACATTTAAAGACACTTGGATGACACTGGGCCCATCCAGATACTGCAGCATAATCTCCCTATTGTAAGGTCAGCCTTCATTTCCACTGCCACATACATCACACCACAAAGTCGCAGATGCCGGGGACTAGAGGGCAGGCATCTTCTGTATTGGGGTATGGATGGGGTGAGAAGGGACTGCATTATTCTGCCAACCATATAACCAAGATTAAAACTGGATACTGGGCAGGCCGAGTTGCTCAGTTGGTAAGAGCTCACTCAAGAGTGTGAGCTCTGAGCAACAGGGTCACCAGTTCGATTCCCAGCCCAAGCTGAGCTGCTGCTGAGCTGCCAAAAGGTGGCAGGATGGCTCAGCTAAAAAAAAAACAAAACAAAACAAAAACTGGATACTAATGAAAAATCTAAATTTAATTCTGAACTTTTATAACCCCTCTCCATGAAATGGGGTCCATGGAGAATGGATAGAGACAATTCATTATTCATTTTAAACTGTTGTCTCTTTATGACAGGACATTAGATAAAATAAGAGCGTTATTTTAAAAGACTCTTTATCATACTCATTTTACTTGCAACTATTCCTTCTTATCCAGACTAAGTTTAACTACTCGGGTCTTTATTTGTGGAGATCGCTCTTCCATTCTCCACCCAGGTTCACTATACCTACTTAAAACATAGAAGGCAAAAGTCAAAGAAAATACTGTAAGCTAGTGAACATCAGTAAACACGCATTAGATAATAAGAATAAACTCCTGCAGCTTCCAGCTCTTTAATGCTTAAAAAGTATTCTTATCTCATTTGACTCTAGCATCGCTGTGAGGTAGTTACAGAAACATTAAACCCCATTTTTCAATAATACTTAGAGAAGAGAGGCAATGGTGACAGCCCCACATTATTAAGTGTACAGCTGCATCAGCCCACGAAGGACGGTGCTGACAATCTCTGAACAGCTGCAGGAAGAGGAATGGCACCTATTAAAGATAGAGGGGAAAAACCTAAATTCAATAAAAACATTAAACATTTTCCCAAACTACACCATTCACATATCCTACATTACACGTGAAGAAAATGTACAATCACATATTCCTACTCAAACAATAAGAAAAATCTGAATTAGAATTTTACATTGAAAATACTAAAACAAAATCAATACTCCTGCAAGAGAAAAAATGAAAAATGAGAAACCTCACACTACACTAGAGAAGTTCACAGCATTCCTTCATTTCCACTTTTCTATTAATTTGTATGAACTCTGCAGGATTAGTCAAATCAATTAAATTAGAGATAATGTGCAAAAACCATGAAAGCTTAAGTATTGTGGTAAACTTTTTAAAGTTTACCTGTCCTAATTAAAAACTGGGTTAAAAATAAATCAAAAACATAGAAGCACCAAATTCCATTGAAAGTTACACCTTTAGTCTCTTATATGAACAAACAAAACAATCATCATCCTTTTGAACAGAAGTTACAAAATGTCTTTTCCAGGTCAAAATTCTTTTTAAACATATTGTTCAAACTATCATAAATCTGCATGAATGTTAATGTTAATGTAGACGATAACGGAAAGCCTTCATCCCCTCCCCGGAAGTCTGCCTCTAGCAGTGCTGGAGTTGGAGGAAACTCAAGATGCTTGTTGATAGTGACAGGATTATTTCAAAACCCAATTATATCTGTTCATTCCCTTTTGCTTAATTAAAGCAAAAGGCATCAAAATCTTCCTGAGCAGTAGCCATGTGAAAGCTGAGAGCAGACACAGTAATTAACTTAACCTTATCACCCAACCGTACTGGGTCCTTCAAGTGTAGCCCAGTATCAAAGCTGAGAATTCGTGCGATTGGGCTAAGATCTCGGGAAAAGCAGATTGAATAACGCCATCTGTAAACGGACAGGCTTTGTTCCTGCCGAGCTGTGCTGGATAAATGTTCCTCCTTATAACTTTAACGTGGCAGCCTGACCATTTATTTCATCATTGTACATTAAACATTATCAATATTATGAACAAGCAACTACAAAATTACTTGTCAAAGTGATCAGATAGTACAGACTTGTGTATAAATGTAACAACACAAGAGGATTCGCAATATTAACTGTACATTTACAAAGAAGATGTATTATGGATGTTTTAATATATAGAGACATTTTATACATAGTAAAGTTTACATTTTAGAAAACCATATTTGGGTGATTTAAATGAAATCACTGTGTGCTACATGTTTCATGAAATATACGCATGGGTGGTTTTAACATGGCTTAATTCAACCTAAAAGACTGATGTTTATGCAATTTTTAAAATTTCAATTTATTCAATTATGCCAATTTACTTGATATTTTATTTGTTTTACTGGAAAATATTTTAAAATATAAAAATAAAATCATCTTTTGAATATACATTGCTTAAAGCCATCTATTCATTATTCCCAGTTAAGTTTAAGCATATTTAGTTATTTTCCTGAAGGATCAAAAATTCTGTTGCCAAGAAATTATTTTGAGGGCTTTCACTTTCACCAAGTAAGACACTAAATCATAGGGGACGATTATCAGCAAATGCTCTGCGACAGGCCCTAAGCCTGCTGAGGTAATGCGGCTGACAAAGTCTGATGTGCCATGCCTGGGTACATTATGTTCACGTCGTGTGTACATCTGGGCACCCTTTATGGCAATGCAGCAAGCAGCCAATCATTTATTCCACTCTAATTAGCACACATGTAAATCCTCACCAATCAAGCCACGAGCGGGGTTACTGTTGTGGCAGCCATACAGCAAGCTGGCAGAACACACGGACCAAGTACGAGAAGACATGTCTGGGCTTGATCTGAACCTGCCATCACACCAGGCAGGTTCCCCCAGCAAGGGCTGGAACCAGCTCTGCCTTTCAACACTGATCAGGGGGGACCCGACGGAAAAAGGTCACCAGGTACAGAGCAGGCTGGCCACAGCTCTTGATCCTCGACCAGTCCTAAGAATACACCTGAAGCAACACACTTCTCTCTCTTCAAAGCACAACAGTCACCACAAGCAAAGGTCAGGAGTAAGTCAGAAACAGGCTGCATCACAGAGAATGCCAGGACGCTCTGAGGAAAAACTGTCAACCAGAGCATACAGTAGCTTACAGGACGACTAGAAAAGAGTAAGAAATAAACTGCTCTGTACCTATGTGCGATCTGATGTAATGCCCACCTCAGCCTGCAGTCATGTTAGAAGCCTGTGCAAGTCAGTATGTTTCTTTTTCCTAGCCACTTGTCAGCATATAAATTTAATTTTTTGTGCCAAACTACCAGAACCAAGAACTCAATTTTTGAACATATTTATAAAAATTTTATTAAAAAATATAAATAGATAATAGCACTTAGTTTGGGATTTTTTAATTTTTTGTTTATTTCTTTCACCACAAGGAAATCCTAATTTTTTGACAACACCTGCACAATAGTGATTTACCAAGAAAGCTGCCCTAAGTTAGAACAGAGATTGTGCCAGTAAAAATAAATACAGTAGCTACACTTAAATGTTTTCCTAAAAATGTTTTCCCAATACATATCAACATATACTGTTCTTTAACACTCAATTAGCTTGCTGTTACTATTTACTCCATTGAAATAATGAGAAATTCATTCAACTCAACAAGTACCGATGGAATGTCACCCCCTAGAAAGCAGCCACTCCAGGAGCAAAGTCACATTAGCAGAAAACCACACCGAGCTTGATAAATGCAGAAATGCCTCAGACCAATACGAGTGGGCACCAAAGAAAGCGCCGACCGCCCGATTTCTTAACATACTAGGCATTTCAAGGTAACTAAAAATGTAACCCACTTATTGGACAACTACTTACTAATACCTCACTCGGACGTATGTTAGGAGGACGTCAGGTAAATATTGGGTTGTCGGAAAAGTCACGATGCATTTTTGCAACGAAAAACATAGAAAAAATACGTCATGACTTTTCTGACAACCCAACAGAACACCTATCGTCTCTGCCTTCAGGGGTCCACAGCAGGGGTGGGGAAAAGGACAAGGAACCCAGAAACATGGCGGCCTGCAGAGCTGGGTGCTGTACGTGAAGGTGGGAGCAGGCACCGAGGCCCTCCCCCCGCCCCCTGTGCCCTGCAGGCCTCGCAGGGACAAGACTCAGTAACCACTGTCCCTAAAACCAAATCAGCACCACCCCACCCCAGTCGCTCTCAATCCCTCTCCCCTATGCCTGCTTCTCCAAAGAGCTGACCTCTGCCTAACATTCTCCCTTGTTGTTTTCGCCGTTGGTTGTTCTAAATCGCCTACCCTTGCAGGTGGGCTCCATCAGCGTGGAGATGTGGCCACTTCTGTTCACAGCTGAGCCTCAGCCCGGAACATAGGCACTAAGGAAACGTGCTGGGGGGCTGGAAGCACAAATGAATGAGTGAACATGCCAATTAGTGAATAATACACGTAATTCCGGCTTGGCCAGACCCAGGGAACACGGACCATCTCACCGACCTGGACGGCAGGAAATCAATGACCGATCACAGTTCATTCTAAGGACTATCACAGATATTTATTTACATGAGGAACACACCGTCTTCTAAAGAACACAACACAGGCAACCCCCGTGACTTCTCCAAAGCAAAAGGGAAGGCTTTAAGGAAGACAACAGAAGCATCCAGAATAGTAGAAAAAACACGGAACTAGGAGGCGAGAGATGCTGGTGTTATGAATCTTTCAGGATCCACAAAGAAATCCCATAAAAATAAAAATTCTATACCAATCTGATATTAGAGAATTTCTGTGGTAGAATCTTCATTTTTACATAGTTCACTTGAAAACATTGCCACTAACCCCACAATCCAAAGCACGCATAATCATGGCTGGCCGCCCGCCTGAGGGGCCTGTACCTGAGGACCCTGATGGGGCCGGGGAGACGAACCAAAGCTGACGCCGGGCTCTGCACTGGCCTTAACTGTTGACTAAAACAGGAAAGCGACACAATGAACTTCAGTGGCTGACAAGGACACTGGTTCAGAGACAAGTCAGTATGAACAGAGTCCCAGCCACATGACATAAACTACACTTTGATCTATAAATAGTAACGATAGTTTGTGTTTTATATGCATAGACTTTGTTCTCACCTGCAAAAGAAAGTTCACATCTCACATCAAGACCTTATTTAACCTATTTCTTTTAATTTTCAAATTGTCAAAAATGTCTAGTATTTGTTTTCTTTCTATTTACAAGACATAAGCTATTAATTTTTAAATATACCCCTGTCTTATTTAATCACTAATAAAGGACAACAACTACAATCTCACTGACATAAATGAATGCTGAGCGTTGCTACACTAAAAAATATGGTTCCTCATAAAACAAACATATTCAAAATAGGTCAAACTGTACACAAAAATTTAACCTATAATCAAAAACAAGGTCTTTAATCTACCAATATATACTCATAGGGCTATAGATGTGGGGTACACGTACAAGACACTTTAACTAGGATAGTCACAAACCCCATGAAGACGTTCTTTTAAGGCATTTCATGAATTTCAGGCGTTACTGCGGATTGAGGGGCATCCGGGCACCTGGGGATCGAGGGTGTGTCTCCCTGGGGCATCCTGTCCCGTGGAAGCGGAGGTGGGCGTGGCCTGTGGTCCGGCACTGGCTCCTCCCGGTCCGCGTTCCCTGACATCACAGCAGCCTCCACACACCACGTCCAGCAGGCTGGGCACAAACTGTCCTTCCTGGAATGAATTCTGGGCCCCACACCCCCAAGGGGCACTTGGGACTGACAATAACAACGCGATACTTTTCTGAAGTCCAAACACGGTACACATCATTATTCATCAACACTCTATAAACCTACTGAGACACCAACTCAACGTGGCCTAACTTGCTCAAAATTTCTGACATTAAAAGCAATGACATTAGATGACATTAAAACGCACTTAGGGAAGGGTCGGCCTTCTAACCCTAGGACTGGAGACTACGTGAGATAAGGAAAAACCGAATCTCTGAAAGGAAAAAGGCCTGCCATCCAAAAGACACTTTCCTACCATGTTTGCCATTAGAACCGAAGGCAGAACAACACAGGATGAGCGTCTGCAAGCCAGTGGTGCCTCGTCCACAGCTGCCCCTTCCCTCCGCTTTCTCTCAGAAAAACAAGGCCCCTCGTGCAGAGTTCCAGTCACCAAGACGCTACACTACAGCTGCTAACGCAAACAGCACAGCAAGTTAACGTAATAAAAAAAAGCAAATGTATGCCTCACAAAGTTGTCATTTACGGAAAACAGTGGCTAAGCCCACACTGTTTTAGGATGAAAGAACTGGAGATAGCCTATTTTTAAATAGAATAAAAGGTCCACCATTTCAGGGACCTGGATACTTTCCAGAGGTGGTCAGTTAAGAAAACAGTAACTGTCCCGAGCCCCTCTGGCCATGAGCCCAGGCCCATGTCGTGCTCAGCACCCCTGCCCGTTACAGCCACACTGAGGACTACGAAAAGGAGCTCCTCTGCCATGTCCTTTTCACAGCTACAACTGGACTGAATCACATCCTGTTTAACAGCACAGCTTCACTGGGTGGAACGCTATGAAAAAATTCTACACAGGTTCAATAAAACAAAATCATTTCAAACATTGGAAGAAACTGGGCAAACTGACTTTTAGCACCTAATTTTATCATCTATTGAATCTCGCCACACCTATGAGTATTAACTGATTAATTAATCAACATAAGTGTATGTGTTTGCAGGCAGCTTGGGGATATTTGTTAGTACATCATTTACCAGCAGGACAGGTCATGGCAACATAGCTCGCTGACGATTTCATTACTAAAACATTACCATATTCTGTGAGACCAATGCCCACAGCAGTAGAGGAGGCCAAGGCATGCAGCATATCCATGCACGTGTCTGTGCGCGTCAGTGTGCGTGTGTGTACCACGTGTGCTTGAGTTCAAATATATGTATTTACATATAAATGTGTGTCTATGTCATTTTGTTTCTGACTGACAAGCCATCTAATACATAAAACTAATTTATATGAGAAACAATGTAAGTCAAGAGTAAATACATCTCACTTCAGAATTGCAAAAGGAATCCACTTTTCTTTAGCCTTTTTCCACTTCAAGCAGACTATTTACTACTTTATAAAGGAATCAATAAAACATTTATAGTAAGAAAAATATTGACAATACTGTAATATGTTTATTAGAGTAAAACGCTAATAATAATACATGTTTTTCACTATAAATTTGAATACTCTTGAACTGTTGTATAAAAGATGGAGTACTTGCCTGTTAAGTTATAAATTTTGGGTAACTTCCACTGAAAATATCAGAGGTGTATTTAATAAGAACTGACCCGGGCAAAAATAAGACACAAGCACTCTTCTCATTCTATATCTAAACTCAGAGCTAAAGCCCCTTCTTCATACTGAGCTAGCACCACACCAGAAAGTTGATGTCAACTGAAAAAGCAATGTAATAATATGCACAGCGCATTTAATCAGCAGCCCCTCCAAAATGTAATGCCACTCTGATCTAATACCTCATTAGAGGAGCACTCAAAACGAAATATTAACAGGCATGTCTCCTTATAGATACGTTCACTATGATAATGGTGCTGAAACGGCACCCCACTGAGGGCTGTGTGCACACCAGGCTAAAACACAAGCAAATTAAACCACACACTCAACTTTCAAGTTTGAATTTCAAGATTTACAAAATAAAGCTGATGCAGGCATTTTATTTATTTACAGGGGCTTGGGAAATCTATTTCCTAAATCTGTACAATAGTCTTCTCCCTCCTCCATGCAACAAACAAATGTGTATGGGGGCAGGGGATAAATTATTAACAGGTCAATGACCAACAGTATAAAAGAAGCTAGAATTAAAGAACAAATTTAAAAAAAAAAAAAAAACCCAAGCAGAAATCAGGGTCATGTTGAAGATGAGAATCAAATCAGAAACCATCCTGAGGAAGAAACGCAGCCTGCATCGATACTGCTACGAGAAGAGTTAGCTGTGTTACTTCCTGCCGTGGCGGCTGGAAGGGGCAAGAGAAGGTGGCTGGGATTGTCGCACTTCCTGATCCAGGTGCTGGTCACATGGGTATATTCATTTTATGAAAATTCATCAATCTATACACTTAAGACTTGTGCAGGTTCTACACAATATACATGCATATAACTCAATGCAGTAAATTCAATCCAGAGCTACGCCCACAGGTAGCCAGAAAACAGCACGTATAGGAAAATAAAAATATCACAGGATGGCTGATCACAACAGTTATCTCGTTATTTGCAATAACAGTCATTTCCCTTTGGTGAGCTGAGGGACAAGCTGGTTTTGGTGCCACACAGCAGTTGTGATAACGGTCTACTTCTCAGCTCTGGCTGCTGCAGCATAATACCACAGATTGGGGGCTTAAACAGCAGACATTTATTTTCTCACAGATCCAGAGGCAAGTCCAAGATCAGGGTGCACGCATGGTCAGGTTCTGGTGAGAGCCTCCTATGGGCTTATAGGCGACACCTTCTCACCTTGTCCTCACGTGGCAGAGACAGAGCTCCTGGGAGATCAAGTCAGAGTGAGCTCTCTGCTGCCTCTTCTTAGAAGGACACTAATCCTATCATATGAGGGCCCCACCCTTAGGATGCATTCAATCTTAATTAACTCTTTATAGACCTAGTATCTAGATATAGTCGCACTGGGAGATAGGACTTGAAATTACAAATTCTGGAGGGACACACTCCACAGTGTCTATGAAATGCCCGGCACCATTAGAATACCAATAAAGATATTTTAATCTTAATGGAAACAGTAAGAATAGGTTCCAGAAGCAAATTAGCAGTTTCACCTTGAAGATGGTGAAGGCTAACATTCAAAGCAGACAGCAGTCACATGTTCTGTCTGCGGTATTCTTTCCTTTGCCAAAATGACTCTCCCTATCACTGTCAACGAGCACGGTTTAGGGACTAAGTCTCCACTCTCATCACAGACAAAGGTAATCATTTGTGAAGAATAAAGTTGAAAAGAATGACCTTGAAGAGAAGAGGAGGGGTTAGGTAAGGCCTGAAAGCGAGAAGCGGGCAGAGGAGCAGAGAAAATCAAATGGTGAAATTATCTCAAGTCGCCCTGCTGGAAGAAACTGAGAGGTGCTGACAGCATCACGCAGCGCCATCGCACTTCAGATACACCGGAGCAAAAGCACGGGGTAGACCGTTTCCTACCATCTCAGAGAGTGACACAGACAACCCTGACCTAAAGAAAACGCCACATGCATGGCAGCACAGAAATTGCTCATGGTAAACTAATTAGATTGTTTTTATCTAGAACATTTCCCCCAAAAAGGCAAAAGGATAAGACTTTAAACATAGATGTACTACATAATTTAGCCAAAAATTTACATTGCACGTGATTTGGGGGTTTAGAAAACTGGCGTATTACATTTAGTAAACATCACAAAGTAGAACAAAATACTTCCCACTCAACAAACCATATTTTACTCCCCAAATGTCCTTAGAAAATGAACTGTGAAGTGTACATGAACTTAAAATGTTGACCTAGTTGGCGCGCACTTTACGTAAGCATGGTAACAGCAGGCATGCAGTGGGCACTCGCTGCCCTGTACATGGCAGGGGCGACGATCATTTAACACAAGCCCACTGTGGGGCAACTGTAATCTGCTAAGAGGAGCACATGCATATCATCTCTCCCGGGAAAACCAGCGCTCACAACTCAGCCTCTCGCCGTTCAGCTGAACAAGTCCACCAATGTGTCGGAAACGTGCTGCACCGCTGGGCCCAGCAAACCGAAGACGAGGCCGGCACGCTGAGCATCGGCTCCCTCGGCACGCGTTTCCTGGAGCATCTCCCATCATTCCCAGAGGCCTACGCTGCTCTTGGCCGACAGGTGAAACTGCTCACCCCCATTTGGGTACCAGGACATTTTAAAATCTCAGAAGTGCCCCGAAATGCCTCCGACACAGCACAGGTGCCACCTGTCTCCTCTGAAAAGGCTAGTGCGCCCTTACATACAGCCATCCCTCAGGGAACGACCTACACAGCCCTCTCCTTTTTTTCTAAATTCCACATTTAACTTTTATCATTTACAAAACAGTTCTCATAATTAACGAGAATCAACACAAAACCTGCGAACACTCGGCACACGTGACCAGCAAGGTCTCCCCAAGCCTTCCTGGCTCGTTCGTCCACTTCCAGAGAAGCGTGGGCCCACGCCTCAGAGCTTACCTGTGTGACACAATCCAGGCATGTTCGGCCCCAAGCATATTTGAAATGTGGCCAGTGCCTGATGACCAGGTGACTCAGACACCCGGGTGGGAGGAGCAAACGATTAGGAATGAGGGCAGGGGTGACAGGACGCACACGGGAGTGCTAAGGAAGCAGCAGACATGGCTTTAGGAAGGGGCACACAACCAACACCAGGAAATCCAGCCTCTCCCCACGTCCCTGAAACCCTGTGTTAACGGTCTGTGTGGGGCGAGCACGTGAGGGGACAAACCCAGCGCATTACAGGAGTGATGGGCACGTGCCTTCCCAACTCACAGGCCCCCCGCCATGAGGCCGCACCCTCTGAGGCCCCAGAAACCTCGCACATGCAAGTTTCAGGAAGGAGCATAACAAACTATTCTGCAATTATCAGTGTATGTCTTTCTGCACCAAAACTATAAGTTCTTGAGGCAAAGGTTCAAATAGCTTTACTGCTCTGTGTCCCCTGAGTGCCTTGCAAAGGGCCCGGCCTGGGACCCACCACAGTGTTGACATCACAATGACAGGTGAGTGGATGACCGGTTAGGGGAGGACCGTAGGGAGGACTCTGTTCACGCACTAGAGCCTGCTGGGTCTAAAGCTGCCAGCATCACGCACCACAAGGCACAGGGACGGGCTAGCTCAGCGGTGCTGTTTGTGAGCCGGGCTGTCGGCACATCCGGCCTATGGAAATAGAATCCACACTCCAAGGCCTGCTTTTCCTGGACCACAGCATGCCTCATATTTTCTCAAGTTTAAAATTTCCTAGTTTCACTTAATGTCCATTCGTATAAAATTTCTGAAGTTCAAAACATCGGTAATTGTTACTACCGGGGTCCTGCATCCATCGTGCATGAACAAAGGAAAACTATCTTTTCAAACAAAAGCAAAGACTGCCAGGACTTGGTCACCTGAATGTGTTTCCGCAGTTGGCCTGCACGCTGGAAGGAAGAAATGGAAGCAGGTCTGCTGACAGGACACTGGCACTGACTAAAAAACAGCTGGATTTTTCACTCCGCAGTTGTATTATCAGGGATTTTAATCCGTGATAAATTCTATAACCATTAAAAATCTTAGACCATTGATTAATGCCTTAATTCAGACATGCTGAGCTCTTCAAAATAAATGTTCCAAAATAGCATACACTGCAAATTGTAATTCTAACATAAAACAAATGTTAAAATGTTAGCATCTTTCCTGAATATATTGTAGTTTATTAATTGTTGGTCTTGGTAATGTAGCTTATTAGTTTTGCATAATTTAAGTTTTAATTCATCGTTTAATTTTTAATTAAGTAGTTTTTTTCTTAAGATGTGCTTTCTGCTTAAATGTTAGTCACAAAATATGGCATATATATAAAACAATCCTATGGCATGAATATATGACAGTGTCATGTATTATATGACTTCTCTATGATCTCAAATATGAAAATAATCATAACAGTTTATATTCCTAAAAACTAACAGCCATTTTGATTTAGCATTAATACTTAAATAATTTAAGCTCAAAGACAATTCTTAAAAAAACTAAGGAGCTTAACACAAAAGTACAACCAAATCGCTTAACACAAAAGTACAACCAAGTACAAAGTACAGAATTCTTTCGGATTTTAGTTAAAAATAATGAGGCTTTTTTGGGATATCATACTCCATATTAAAAGCTAATTTGTATTTTATTTTCCTCGGAAACTATGGGGACCCATATTGGCGCATGTGGCAATGGAGCCATATTCTCCTCACAGGAGCAGGGGAGGGTGTTAGCTTGGCCCACCTGATAGAAAACAAAACCCTAATGAGAACGGAGAAGGTTCCAAGACGTTGATGAGGGAAATGCTAACTTCCATGTCAACTGAGGAGTGTGGACAGAGGTCCCATTAAATTTTGAAAGTTATTATTATAGTTTGTGCTCTAGTGCCGGGCTGTCCTCTTTAGCTGCCTCTGAAGACAAAGCAGCAGCCGTTAGCAGTGTAATGTCTACTCATCTGCAGGCCCTTGTTTCAAAATTTTAAAGCATATTTTAATAAACTTTTGTAGGTTATTTTATTCAATATAATTTTTAAACTGTGCCTTTATTTGCTTTTGATGTGCTGTATAGCCTCAACATGGTAAAATCAGACAAGAATGCTGGTGAAGGAAAACTAGCAAAAAGTCTGTGAAGCAAACCGTGCCCTACCTCCCGATCACCTTGACACCACGTACAAGGGCAGCTGCGGTCCCACCAGGAGATGCGAGCACGCGGGACAAACCTGTGTGCACATCACTCCCACGTCACAGAAACCCTCCCCCAGCCCTGCCTGTGTGGACAAGTTAAAGGCACGCAAGCACACATGCGCGCACACACACTCACACACACACACGTGCACCCACATGCACACGCACGCGCGCACACACACACGTGCACGCGCACGCGCGCGCACACACACACACACGTGCACCCACATGCACACGCGCGCGCACGCACACACAGACACACACACGTGTGCCCCTCCTATATGTTGCTTTGCTTTCTCCCACCAGGGAAGTTCCATGGAGGCTTTTTAACATCAATCGTTTCACATCGATGTAACACAAGAACTGTGCAAAACAGATTTGCATCTGTCCAGCTCCACTCTGTTGCCACGAAACATCCCAGCCTTAGCTGCAGCGTGCGTGACACCACTGCCCAGAGGGCGCGCTGGCTGAGCTGAGCGGTGGCCTCTGGAGGACAGGGCCTCTCATGTCCTACATTCTGCGAGTGTTCCTGGTCTGAACTGATATGATCACATTATTTAGAAAAGAAAAAATAAGCTGTTTTTTAAAAAGGGAATTCATGGCGAGACCTGTGGAAGAACAGGGCTAGCCAGGCTGGCTATGTGAGGCAGACAGGCTGCCCTCCCCGCGCGGCTCCTGCCTCGGTGCTACCAGCCTGAGCCCCCAGGCCATCCACGCTCCTGCTCCTGTGCAGAAGGCCTCCCGGAAGCCACAGCAAGGACTTCTGAACAGCAGTCCTCATGCTGACGGCGCCCCGAGCTCATTCCAGTCGCCCTCCAGGGCACGGAGCCTGCGGGGACAAGGAGCAGTGACCTAGCACCACATCAGTGCACTCGCACAGTGCACGCACGCGGTGAGAGAGACAGAGAGCGAGCTTTTATCTCACATGTTTGTGAAGTACGCCAGCAAACCAGATATTAAAATCACCATCCCTATTTCACAATTTGGAAACCAAGTGCCACTTGCGGAAAGATGAACGTGCTTATTAGCTCAAAATCTTGGGGAAGGAAGGCAAACATAAGGTTCTGTGAAAGTGAAGAGAAACCCAGTAAGTACGTACGACTGACTAAATATTGATCCTAGTTCCACGTCAGACTTCCTCCTACCACATAGGCGTCTAAAGTTTAAGCAATAGAAAGCAAACAGATACGGTAAGCAGAAAGAGAAAGACATCAAGAGCTGCACCAAAAAGAGAGGGAATGAGGATGGAGTACCGGGCCTGAAAAAGTTAGCCAGAATAAAGACGCCTGGAAGAACAAAGCAGCAAAAAGTCCAAACGCTGGCTTGTAATGGGTACACTCTGGCCAGCACCCCACCGCCGCTGCTGTGTGCTCTTAGCACAGACCCTAACAGGTCACATGTTTGCATCTGGACTATGACAAGAAGCGGGAGCAGGGCATTCATTCACCTGCTAGTGAGAGATTCCCCAAACAAAAGCGGCATGGATGTGGTTAGACGGGCAAAAAGCTAATTTCTGCAACATACATCAATAGCTATTTTTTTTAACTCTTCCATAGCTGCTATTCCAGAGCAATCCTTTTAAGCAATCTGACAAATACGGCAAAGAAAATCAACAATGGCTCGAGATGGCAACGAAGAGTAAAAAAAGGATCTCAAAAGGAAATTAGGTTTGCTTTGTAGACCAGAAACCAAATTTCTATCGTTTCCTTAACTATCTCAGTTTCATCTTTGGTAAAATAAAAATAACAATAATGAGTTCACCAACACCATGTGTTTCTTAGAAGAACACACAAAATGACATTATAGAAAAGACCTGTGTGACTCTAAAGCATCTTAAAATACTTGCTTTTGATTATTAAATAAAAATTCAGACCAAAATAGGTTCAAAAGTTACAGAGTGAACAGCTAAGCTTCCAGCCATGATGCAGCAACCAGGGCCCCCTGCAAACAATAAAAAGCTGGACAAATTAAAGCCAACAACTACTTTGGAAAACTGGGCAATGGGCCTGATAGAATTGGGAGCTCAGAGCAGAGAAACAAAGGAGGTGAGGCCTAAGACAATTCTGGAATTATACCAAAAATCCTCCTCAAAACCGCAGCACAGGGACCCGAACATAACACAGTGTCACTTACTAAAGGAGACAGAGGTGAGTCCACAGGATCCGGACCCAGAGAAGTACAGAGAAGGAAGCTGCCCAGAGAAGCAGCTCCAAAACTCGAGTCGCAGTTCTTCCCATGGATCCTGGCCGAACACTCAGCCAAGCATGGGGAAGGTGAAATTCCTTAAGGCCAGGAAAAAAAAGCAAGAAGGGAACTATAAGCGAAACAATTCCCAGCAATCACATGAAGTGTGGGAACCTTCAAGTTCTGGCCAGCCAGGGTGACGAGTCTTCTTAAGGCAACTGAAGCATGTGAAAGAGACACAAAAATGGTACATGTTAACATTAGCTTAAACTCACCCAGAGTTAGGTCTCCTCCAGACTTGCGTAAGAAACTTAAAAGCAAACCTCCAAAGGGTCAAGATGAGTCTCAAGTGACTTAGATGACTGCCAGAAATAAATCCAACAATCTTTAAAGGAATATTACAAAACGGATCACAAAACAACATCAAATTCACAATACCCAACATCAAGTCAAATATTGCTAGACATGCAAAGAAGCAACAAAAAAGTAACCCATAAACAAAGAGAACAAATCAAACAATAAAGAAAACTTCAAGATTACGCAAGGATGAAATTAGAAAGCATATTCTTTAAGACAGCTGCTATAAGTATGCAAATGATTTAAAGAAAAACTTTTTTTTCATGACAAGACTTAAAAAGTAGAAAAAAAACTGGAGAAATGAGCAGAGAGACTCAGTAATCTGTGAGACAATATCAAACAGGTTAACATACGTACAATTAAAGCTCCAAGAAAGACGGATTGGACATGGGTAGAGTGAAGAGGGAGAAAAAAGAAAAAAATATTTGAATAAATAATGACCTGAAATTTCCCAATTTTGGAAAAAAAAAAAATCCATCCACAGATCAAAAAAATAACAAACCCCAAGCAGGATGGGCACAAAAGAAAGCACACCAAGCACATCAAAATATAATTTCTGAAAAAGAAAAAAATCTTAAAATTAAAAAAAATAACCATCTCTCAAACAGAACAAAAAGATTTCTCATCAGAAAAAAACAGAACAGAAAATAATAAGATACATTTAAAGAAAATAAAAATTCTCAACCTAGATTTCTGTATCTAACAAAATTTTCCTTCAGAAACAAAGGCAAAATAATGATTTTCAGACAGACAAAGCTGACAAAATTAATCACCAACAGACATCACTATAAAAATGTTAAAGGAAGTTCTTCAGGGAGGAGGGAAAATATACCAGTTAGAACGTGGCTCTAAACAAATGAATCAAGAGTGCCAGAAATGGTACATGTGAGTACATACAATACATTTTATTTCAATATTTAATTTATTTAAATGAAAATTACCTGCAAAGATTTGTGGCATTTCATTTTTAACACATATAAAAGTAAAATGTATAACAATAGCAAAAATAAATAAATGAAGGTAAGCAGTGAATAAAAAGCATACTGTTGTAAGGTTCTTGCACTTTACATGAAGCAGTGTACTATTATTGGAATTTGAAGATACCTGGTGTACACTCTGGAGCAATCACTGAAATAATAAAGCAAGAACATTTAGCCAATAAGCCAAGAGTGCTGATCAAATGGAACCTAAAAAAATAATCCAAAAGAGGAGAGGAAAATAACAAGACAAAGGAGCAAAGAGTAATATGAGACAAATAAAGAGCAAGAGAGCAAATTTTAGGTAAGGAAAACATTGTCAGGACAAAAATGCAAGGCCCAACTATACAAGAACGATAAATGCAAACTGGCGAAAGCCAAAAACGAGGAAAATATAGAACATGCTCACATTAAGCACAGGACACCTGGAGTGGCTATATTAACAGAAAGAAAAACAAAAATATTTCAAGACAAGGAGGATTAACAAACACAAGAAAGATCATTTCAAAACTTTCATAAAAGGATCAAATCAACAAGAAAACATAACAATCCTGAATGTAGATGCACCTAATGACAGCGCTTCTAAAGTCATTGCGCAAAATCAGACACAATTCAAGGGAGTACCGTAAATCCACAACGATAGCTGCAGACTTTCGCACTTCTCCATCAGTGAGAAAGAGGACACTACAAACCAACTTGACCCAATTTTTATTTATAGAATACTCCGCTCAGCAACAGCAAAGTCACATTTTCAAGTGTCTGTTGAACATTCACCAAAATAAATCATTCGGCCCATAAAACCAATCTCCATACATGTAAAAGGACTCAACCCCACAAAGTACGTTCTCACGATGGAATTAGGATATCCACAAAGGAATTCCCAAGTACTTGGGAAATAGACATGTTTCTAAATAATCGAGGAGAAAAGAAGGAAGTCACAAGGAAAATTGGAAAATATTTTCAACTACATAAAAATGAAAACAAAACATATTATCATGTATGCACGTTCAGATGTACAAACTACACTGCTCTCATACTAACAAAATAAGTGGAAAAATGCCCAAATTTGGGGAGACATTTTGACCTACAAATGTTACTGTAACTTTATCTTATGTCCCATTTCTTCAATTGCCAAAAACAAAATAAAAAATACTTCAAATCTCAGGGGTATAGATACTTTTGTTACCATTCTTTCTGATTTTCAAAATCAAAATATATAAGCAAATATCCTACTGGCTAAAAAGCCATATTTTCTATTTCTTGGGGAAAAATTATGAGCACTAAAGAAACCTGCTCACGCTGGATAACATCCTCCTAAATTGTTTTCTCCTTTATTTCTGATAAGGGGGTAGTGTCGATTGTTTTAGTATTATTTTCCTTTATGATGTGAAGACATGGAATTAATTACATTTTTCCAACCTTGTTCATTTTATACATGTTTCTGTGTAAAATGGATTATTCATCCAGTGGTCCTTCATTAAGGGTCTGTGGTATCTAAAATTTCTCATCAAGAAGGTAGGCAAAACTACTTAACAAGCAAACTATTTATGCCATTATACTCATACACAGGGGAACTTTTTTTTTATTTCAGTATAATTAATCCATATTTCTACTGACACAGATACATAACAAGTGTTTCACAATCAAATAGCTTGTTTTTCAGAGATGAATTGGGCAAAAATATGAAGCCAGGTTACGTTTTTCAGCGGCACGTCCTTTTGGTGTCTATTTCTACATTTCACGCTCCTGCTCTCACAGCTGGGGGCCCCATGTGCTCACAGTGACATCTGGATGAGGTTCCCACCATGGCAGCATCCCACCTGGGCCCACTTACGCCTGGCCCTGTCCTGCCCTGGCTCTCAAGCCCCCAGCTGTTATCTGCCATCACAGCCTACAGACACCACATCTCTGAAAAGCTAAAGAATATTAAGGTCAGAACAAGATAATGATGTATGCTTCCTGTGTAAGATATTTCCTTCTGACGTGGACGACTTCAGCTCTGCGGCAAAGCGGTGGGAAGGAGAGCCTGCAGTGGGAGCTCTCCATTCTCCCCCATCGCACCACAAATGACAGCTCGCGTGATTCCATTAAATGGCAACACTGCTTCGAGATTTGTAAAACATCATACCGCAACCCCCGACACAAAAACTCAAAATGTTGAGTTTATAAAGATTATCGGCGGAGTTGCGAGATTGGGACAGTTGCTTCACATTGCTTCACATTGCCGTGAACTCATCAAAAACCGTAAGCAACCACGACTTTGTCTGACTTTCAGTGACGGCATGTATCCACAATGCAAGGGGCTGAGGTGACAATTCAGTGACTGTCTGCAAGCTGACAATAATATTGGTGTGTACCAAACGTTGGTAGAGCACAGTTTACAAAGACGACCAAAACTAAGACATCAGAGGACACAGATCACATGACATGTATTTCTACATAGCTGCGATAAACTAGCAGAAATTAATTTTTAAGCACCATTTAAAATAGGACCAAGAAAAATTAAATACTTCCATATAAATCTAACAAAATATATGTGAGACCTGTATACTGAAAACCCACAAAGCACTGATGAGAGAAATAAAGGCCTAAATACATGGAGAGATACACCACATTCATGGACTGGAAGATTCAAACTAGGTAAGATGTCAATTCTCTCTAAATGGTCAACTTTGGCATCCACATGAACTTGGTGTATGGGGGTGGAGGCACCATCTGACTGAATCACGAACATTTTATAAGCGAAATAACAGATGCTTCCATATCACTGAAGAGGACAGGGCAGTATTCACTCCCAAAAGACAAGATATTTACTTCCATCCATTGGATGATCTAGAAATCTGTCCAAGATAATGACTCTGACCATCTACCACACCCCAAACTTTTCCTTATTTCACCGTATCACCTTTTCATCTGCTTCATTATCAAGGTTTCTGTCCAACTCTAAGAAATTGACCTCAGAACTGAAATGTTCCCGTTTCTATCTGTTAGTCACCTATGCACCCACACCAGCAAGACATTTTGAATGCTGCATATCCTATCTGATGGTGTACCTGTATTTGCCATTTTCTGTTGTGTGTTCTTTGGACTAGCGAGCGTTACATTCCAATCTGCAATGTGTAACTGAGAAGACACCTAACTATGTGTTCTCAAGGGCAATCACCCCTTTATGGGAAGCCATGACCCCTGAGAGCGTAACTGGGGTCAAATCTGAAGAGTGAACAGGCTGAGAAGCCACAAGGAATTTTGTAGTCCACAGGGAAACGAACGTTTCTTAAAAGATTATTTTTGATGATCTATTTAAAAAAATTATTAAAGAATTTATGAAAGTGCAGGTCAGTTCTATTATCCTTCTAAATGAATTTGTTTAAAAGCCAGATCTTCTGAATTCAGAAGAATAATGTATATTTAAAGCATTCTATAATTACTATAAAAGTATTAATTAACAGTAGTAAGAAGAATAAGCTATCTATGCACTATAAATATAAGGTGAAAAAATCATTTTCATGGCATTTTTAAAACCATATGCTGTTAGATAGGTCGTACCATTCGTACATTTCTTTGAAAACCTTATAATTACTAATCCTTTTAATTTTTAAGCTGAGTATTGACTTTGTAATAAATGAGTACAAGTTAAATTCCAAATCTGAAATAGTTTGAGTTATACTGACCATTATTCGTACTAATTTACAGAGAGACATATAGATATTACTTTCAGAGTGGCTTGAATTCTCTTTCTGTTTAATGCCTTCTAAATGCCACAATTTTTCATAAGGGAAAAACACATGTAACTCACTATTTCTACCTGACTTCCAAAACTACTAAAGGATAATATGCTGAATCTCTTGACTCAGCTGTTCCCTTTTAACGAAGCCTTTCCTGGGCGGCCGTCCACCTTGCACAGCCGTCCCTTCCCAACACTCCCCGCCCCCTCTCTGCATTACTTTCTCCCTCCTGAGTACCCGGCACCATCCCCTGTACTCCGTTTGCGTTTTTTATCCTTTTCATTGTCTATATGTCCCACTCAACTGTAAATTCCATCAGAGCAAATGTTTTTGTTCACTATCGCACTCTCAGCATCTATAGCACTACTGGTCCCCTGGTCCCTTCGTGCTCAGTAATTACTTGGTAAATGAACTATTTTACACATTTACATACTATATGTGATACGTAATATACTCGTATATAAATTATCAGTTTCCTAACAACTGACTTGCAAATCAGAACATCAAAACATCTAAGATAAAAAAATGTTAACTTTGTTTAACTCATCATTTTCAAAACACTTGACCACAGAACTCCTCTTTCACTAAACATCTGTAACAAATGATTCTTTTCAGTAAAGGGTTGGTACCAGGTTGTGCTAGACCGAGTTCCATGTTAACCTTCTTAATTTTACAAGTGATGAAGAGCCATCATGGGTTTTAAATAAAAGGGAAACGGAATCAAATATGGGTTTTACATCTTGCACCAAAATAGTGAACAGACTGGATCAGGAAGAGAATGAAGGAAAAGAAAGGAAGCACCTGGCACTGGCCAGGAAAGGACGATGAAGACCCGACCTTGGGCGGTCAGATGTGATGAAAAGTTTACGGATAACATGAGTCAGTGTAACCCCACGGAGGGGTGGGGGACAGGGGAGGCGGGGGCAGGAGCACCAGACGTCACTGGGGTTCACAAAGTCCCCTCCCCCCGAGTGAGCAGTTCACGCGTTACTGTAAACCAGAGAACACGGAAGACAAAGCTTTGAGAAAGTATGGGACTGGCTTTGGCGTCCATGCAGACTTGGAGGGGACCGCAGAATGTTAAGGGAGAGAGTTCTGCGCCTACATTGCCCAGAAGGAAAATTTAAGGATGTAAAGGTGAAAGAGAAACCAAAGTTAGAACTCTAGAAAAAGCCGAGATTTAAAGAAGCAAAGGAAGAGTAACAGCAGTCACACAGCGATTGGGAAGCTGGTTTACTCATTAGTATTGCATCTGGATCTTTATGTGACTTGCTTAACTGAAAAATTAAAAATGGATTTTACTTAAATGCCTATTATGCACCACACACTTTCCAAGATACCTTTGGAAACCAATGAACAAACAAAACCCAAAGATCCTGCCCTGAAGAGCGGGATGGCAAAACATAATAAAGAGCGAACAGGGCAAATACATGACATAGTATGTTGAAGCAAGATCACTGCTGTGGAGGACTGAACAGAAGCGGGGCAGGGTCACTGCGGGGAGGGAAGGCTGCAGTGTTAAGTGGGGNAACAGGGCAAATACATGACATAGTATGTTGAAGCAAGATCACTGCTGTGGAGGACTGAACAGAAGCGGGGCGGGGGGGGGGGGGGGGGGGCAGGATGTGTCGCTAAGAGGTGGCATTTGCGGAGAATCAGAGAAAGTGAGGGGGCAGCCGGGTAAGTGGGTGAAGATCATTGCTGTGAAGGGCAACAGTGAGAGCAAAAATCTAAGGAGACAGTCCACTCTGCATATTCAAGACGGAAAAGAGACCATGCGGCCGGAGCCCAGGGGGTGCGGCGGGGCAGAAGCGGAGATGTGGCCAGAGCGGGGTTCCAGGCTGCAGGGCCCTGGGGAACACCGCGAGGGCTTCAGCTCTTATCTGCAGAAATGCTGTGACATGACCTGTGTGTGCTTCCAAAGGATCAGGGTGGTCACAGAGGGTCAGAAGTCGCAGCAGGAAACCAAGCAGAGGCTATCGCAGTGGTCCCGGCGAGCGGCCATACGGAAGTAGGCAAGGCCTCTACAGAGGGTGAAGGGAGGACTCGAAACATATTCTCAACGTAGAGCTGATCACCCCTCTTCATGCAAGTTTTCCAAAACCCACATATTAAAACGTATCAATTCTGCATTCCTCCTGCTAAAGTCATGATATCAGAAGACATTATTGCCCACATTCTTCGAAAAAAGACAGCAGACAATTATAACAGCAAGCATCTTTCTGCTACCATCACAACTGTGACTTTTTCTATGACCAATGCCTAAGGTGAAGGAAAAAACAGCTAACAAGAACTTCTACAGCTATGACAAATGTAAAGTTACTTTTACAGTGAAAAGTATATGACTGATATCCTATTGTCTTCACATTTGAAAAAAAAGACAGAAAACGATGAGTATGTTTAAATTGATCCATCTTTTCAACATTCCAATTAGATGAACCGGCCATGGAAATGCAGATTTATAGTCAGGCATATTTGCTCCGAAGACCATAAAGATAACAAGAAAGCAAACCATCTGCTGAGCTCTGGTGTGTTGGTGGGAAATTGCTTAAGAAGTTCCAAAGGTAAAGTTATGAAATAACAAAGGCAGAAGTCGCTTTATCATAGCTCATTAAACAAAGAGGGAGCCTTCATCGTCCACAGAAGCTTCCTGTAAACTCACCTACTCCTTACTTTCCACGAACTGTCACTAAACGGAGGCCCACTCAAGTTATCTGCTTTTCAAATCACTGTGCAAAAATAATTCAATTTACAATATTCAGTTTACAAAATGAATATCTCAAGAAAACTCTCTTTAGAGAACAAAATTCTTTCTCTGCTGAAATTGTTCTAAAATTGAAAGTGGTTGGGCCGTTTGGAAATACTGACCTGTAGATATGAAATAAGTAAAATGTATCCAGAGCATTTTGATACAAAATATTAAGTATTCATCTTTTCAAAAATACATATTCTAAGAATTAATCAATAAGATATTAGTAAAATGCTGTTATATTGAACTTTTGAAATTTAACCTTAGAAATTAAAGGAGGATTGCTTTACCTGAAGGCTCCCTATAAAAATACAAATTACAGAGGTACGTACAGATCCCCCAATATGTTGGGAGTAAATCTGTTACTCTAGAAAACAACAGCCCTCACACTTTTTCCTTTTGGAAACTTTAGAAACCTCTGAAAGCATCCACAAAACTCATGTACTATTAACCTGTGGGGCTTGAAAATAATTATTTAGCATCTTTTATAACCCAGACTTCACAGAAACGTGTTAAAAGCAGGAGACCACGTTTTGAACAAACTGGTGTGTGATATCATAGAAAACATTATAGCACTAATCACTACAGTTCTATGATTTCCACTACGAAAATATCAAAGCAAAATAGCTGTCAAAGGCATAAATTAAATCAATTTCAAATTGAACAGAAAATTATTTCCTATTTTGCAAAGGCACTGATTTGGAGTGATCTTAAACCTCTGGAAAAGAATTCCTCAATTTTCAAAAATTCTGAAGCCTAATTACAAGTAATTATAGCTTTTCATTTTCAACATGATGAAATAATTTGATTCTTTTTACAAGAGGTCTGGTTTAGCTCAAAACAGACAAGTGCTTCTGCACCGAGTTAGTATACAAAGACAACAAGGATCCTTCTCAATGGAGAGTCAGGGCTACGTGCTGGCCCTAAGTCAGAAACGCTGGATTCAGGCAAAACGAGTTTGTGTGCTCCACAAACACACCTCATTCATTCACACGATGAGACAAAGCAAACAGCCTGCGTTAGACTGGGCTTTAAAATAAGAGTGGTACAAGGAGAAAACAGAAAGGCTTTGCACAATTAGCTCAAGATTCAGATGTAAGTGTTCTTTGTAGGGAAAAAAATTCAAACCTTTCTGACACTCTCTTTAGTCACAGAAGCCAAACACAAAGCACCCCACCACAAATGATACATATTAATAGCTACATGAGTTTTACATGTTTAATACCAGAGCTAACAGTTAGTTGTTCCAGGATAATCCTATTTCTCTAAGAAATAGAATCCTATAAGCCATACAAGATACTCCTAATTGCAAAAAAAATTATATAAGAATAAACTAAATTAAAAACTTAAGTTTCTGACAGCAATAAATACTTTTACCCTGCAAAATTTGCAATGCTGCACATTTTTCCACCTTTTGCTTTATAAAGTGCCTTTTGCTGATGACTCACATTCCCAGTGATTTGTTATATGCCATTAGAACAAAAGCCCCATAAAAGTGCTTTCTGCCCTGACCTTACACACCTGGTTACAATTACATCTTCAGAAAGCTAAACCAGTAGTTTAGCAAGGGCATGCTAACAAAAGCTAACCAATCAACAAGCAGAAACAAATATCAGAGCCCACCCACTCAAAAATCGGAAAAAGAACCCACCGTGTATTTTTTACAAACACAAGTGTGTACACTCTCACACACACACCTTCCCACACCACAGGCATCAGCACAACACATCAAAGCACAGACCGTCCAGCAGTAAAATGCGCTTGTCAACACCCAAGTTTACTGAGCCAATCCATGAGGTATGTTTCTAGTAAGTGCCGCTAGAAACAAGACTAAATTCATCATTTTAAAGTGTAAGAAAAAAAATCAGAACTTTAGATAGAAAAACAGTGCAGTCATTGTAATATGTGAGTTCACAATATTACAAAGCTCTTACGTTACATCAAATAAGAAAACCATCTTGGCTAGAGTCCAAAACGGAATCATAATAACCAAATTCTCAGTTGCAGTAAGTTTTGACAGGAAAAAAAAAAAAGGTTTTGATCATTTCCAGTTATCAGCTACTTTTATTCGCAGACTTCCTAAAGCACCTTACAAAACCATAAAGGGCCTAGAAACATCAAACCAGGTGATTCCAGAGCTGTGTGACCACACTAAAAGGAGAAAGTTGTCGATTTATCTCACTTATAGAAAGAATGATGCGGATACACTGCTGTGCAGCTGAAGTGACACCCCATGCCAAAAGAACACAGGAACAAGAAGAGTCGTCGTCTCGTGCCCCACCCTAATGGAATCCATGGGACAGCCCCCCGATTTTCTGACCACACTTCCCAAAGTGAACAATTGGGTCAGTCGGTCTTTTGGGTAGTGACCCAACTGGGTAGTTAGTTACTTGCTTTGTGTAAAATTGTGTCACATCCAAGAATCTTTAATGCACCTGAATTTACCTCCAAATAATTAAGGATATCAACAATTAAAATGTATTTTTCAATTTACTGCCCCCTTTCCATCTTGTCCTAAAACATCAGTGGTATCATCCCTGATGTAACAAACTTGGGAGAAATATTTCCAGAACTTTATTCAGAATGTGGTTAATGGGTATTGGATCTTAGACGTACTTCCTCTTTCGGTGAGTATAACAACGTAAGAAGGTCAAAAGTTATCGCCACCTAGAAGATTCTATGTGGTTTTTATTTAAGGAAGGTCATACTATATCCTTAGAATATATTCAACTTACCTCCTTTTGAATCTTTGTGTTTTTTAGTTAATGGTATGGCTCTGAAGCCATAAGAATGTCATTAGCTGTTACTCTCTCATTTGTTAAAAAAAGCTAACTTTTTAAAATGGGAAGTTTCAAAGCATTTGATATATATATATACTATTGTATATATATCATTTCTCACCATGGAAAGTGGCAATTTCTGTTTGACAAACCATGAAAAGATCCTACTTAGAATGGGAATCTTTATAGAATATTAAAGCCATTCCAACCACAATGCTGACTAGTTATGAAGGAGACCATGTGACTCCAGAGTCTAAAACATTTACTATCTGTCCCCTTACAGGGAAGTGCACAAAGGACCAGGTCCCAAAGCCAACCACTGGGGCAGTCCAACTTTTACGAGTCGGGCAGAGGTGGGAGCAAGCAAAGGGTACACGAGAAGGAGCAGAGAGGAAGTTGATAAAACAAAAACCAAACAAAAAGCATACCAGGAGACTACGGTGTCAGAGAAGCACGAAGGAAGGACCAAGCGCACAGCTGTACTGGGTACTGGCCACTGCGCTTGGTGGCAGAGCGGCAAGCAGCCTTGTGCTCAGAACAGATCTGCGTAATGATGAGCCGATACAGCAGCTCCTGGAGAAGAGAGGAACCCGGATGCTCATCTGCCAGTTTCCGTGGTGCAGACACTCCCAATTCAAGCTACCAACAGTGTGTCAACTGACTCAGAAAATTCCTGAATGTCCAGTAACCGGCGCCTGCTACCCCCTGGCAGGAAGCTGGTCTGACCCAGCTCCAGCACTGGTGTCAACGGGCTGGGGGCAGAGGACCTGGACCAGGACATAGGGAGACGTGCTGAGTGCGAAGACAGCACCTACAGAAGGGTGAGAAACAAAGTCTGAGATTCCCCCAAAATGTAAAAGTTAGCTGAATCCTTATGCACGTGAAACAAAGCACCAAAAGTTGAAATAACTGTAGAATGCATCATGCTTAGTTCTTCATTAAATCCATGTGCTACAGCGCTTTTAGCTTCTGTGAGGACTGCTTACACCTTTAAAAATAAAGGTACATATTTTCTAGAATACATTAATAGCTTCCTTAAATGGTAGGTCGGAGGGCACCGATGACATATGTAAATATTTGGAACCATGTGTTCTAACTAACAATTTACCTGTGTGTGCTGTTGTAAAACTTTAAGTAAATAACGATGAATCGTGGACACAAAGGTGAATATAAAATGTGAGGATATTTAAATCACAATGAAGCGGGTCTTTTTTAATCCTTGGGAGCTTTATACTGAAGCAAATCCTCTAATAAATACCTACTGACGTTCTATGTCTCGAGGGAACGCACGTGCGACCTGTGAGCAACACCCTGCATGTGCTAGGCACCCAAAGAGGCCCAGGCCCGAGTCCCCAGAGCCTGCGAACAAGTCACCTTACAGGGCGAAAGGGAGCCTGCAGGTGTGATTCCAGAACGGGCCTTGCTGTTGCCATGGGTGAGCCAGGCAGGCGCGCTATGATCACAAAAGGCCTTGTTAAGGAGATGGGGAGAGAGGACGACCAGAGCCAGGGAGCCCTGAAGCTGTTCCTCTGCTGGCTCTGAAAATGGAGAAGCAGCCACCAGCCAAGGAGGCGGGCCGCCAGTGCAAGCTGGGGCGGCAAGGGAACGCGAGCCCAGCGCTCCGGAAGGAGCCGACTGTTGGACGCCTTGATTTCGTCCTGGTGAACGTGATCTTGGAATTCTGACCTGCAGACTGCAAGGCAGTAAATCTGCACGGTTTAAAGCCACCAAGTGTGTGGTGATTTGTTTCGGCAGCCACAGGAAACTCATCCCCTGCCCCTACGCCATCCTCTCACACCACCAAGGAAGGATGAACCTTTACTCGCTGCCAAGGGTGCAACGCAGGGGGCACCTGAGGTCACGTCAGAGCACAGCCACCTAACAGGCAGCACCAGCCAGTAAGCATTAACGTCACCCTCTCTTTTCTTCTGCTTATACTCCTCCAATGCAAATGGAGCTGCCAAAAAACTAGCATAAATTGGGAAATGTGGTAAGAAAAGTCACCCCAAGCCTATCTCAAGGCTGCCTGAGATGAGATCTGAACTGGGGCTGTTCAGACACTGCGATGTGTGTGTGTGTGTGTGTCTGTCTGTCTGTACACATGCACACATACACGACTGACTAGGATCCGGCGCCCTCGCTGACGGAGACCACGCCCCACCATCGCCGTCCGTCCGGGAGAGCCAGGAAAGCGGGCCGTCCTTCCGTCTGAGCAGGGACCCTGAAGGCCAAGGGCCAGAAACTCTCAAGTCCCGAGTCCCGGGGCAGAAAGGGATGTCCCCAATCAACTGGAGAGCCAATTTGCTCTTCCTTTGTCTTTTTATCCTATCCCAAACCCCCAGATCAGACGGTGCCACCCCAATGGGGAGGGCTGTCTTCCTCACTCAGCCTACTGATCTAACTGCTAACCCCCACCCCCAGAGACGCCCTCGCAGACACACCCAGAAATAGCGCTTCGCCAGCTCTCTGGGCGTCCCCCAGCCCAGTCAAGCTGACACATAAAATTGGCCCTCACAGGCACCAAATTTTGTGCTTTTAATCATTACATTACATTGACTCACACAACTTCTTCCATTGGTTTTGGAAATTAATCTGGTGGTTTTTGCACTAATAAACAAAATTTTAAATATAGATGCTATAGCATCAAGACCTTAACTGGAGGTACAAACACAGACGCCTAGAAGAGTGCAGGGAAGGCTCTTAGCAGTCTGCAGCCCGATGGCCGGCTCGGGGGCTGGCCTCCGCCGCCATGACCATCTGCTGGCGCCTGGTCCCCATCACTGCATCCGGGTACCTATGGAAAACACTACAGAAGGGGGCTTCCTCAGAGCGGGCTGAGGAAAGGACAAGGACCCTGGGCTTCCTAAATCAAATGCTCTGAAAACCTCATGTCTGCACTTCAGAAATGTGCAATAAAAGTTCAGATTTATACAGTCTTTTCAGGTTGTTTATTACTTTTGTCACATTTTATTTTAGTCCCTTTTTCCCCTTAAGGAGCATTTTGAAAATGCTACCCAGGCTACCCTCTACCCAGGCTAATCTGAGGGGATGAGGGACAGAGGAGGGAACCTGTGGGGGTACGTCAGCATCGCCCTGGGCATGCTTGGGGGGCCAGGCTGCACACGCAGCCAGAGACCCACAGGGAACAGGAGAAACAGAGGCACCCGACCTTCCATTCTCTCAGTCAGTACTGATCTGAGTACGTACTAAGTACCAGGCATGTGATGAAACAGTGACCAAAGAAAGATGGTCTCCTTGCCTGGACTCCCCCAAAAGCAGAGCTGAGGAAAAGGCTTATGCACACACAGCTGAGGTAGGCTGCACAGATGCGGGGGAGGAGGGCCCTCCTAGCAGGGCTGGTGGCTGGCCACACAGCACCCAGGAAAGTGAAGGCAGGCGGTGAAGAGCAGGTGGGGACAGGGGGAGCCTTTGTCTGCCGGTCCTAGCGCCACAGGCTCAGGGATGTCCCCATGGGGCACACCCAGGTCTCGGCCTGCGACACGCCTCTGTCCATTCGCTCTTGCACGGAGCTGACCAAGGCCAGTGAGAAGCCGGCTGCACAGCAGCGGCTCGAGGAAGACGTGAGGCTGGAGGACACGAAGATGTGCAGAGAGGTTCTGCGTGGTGGCACCTGCCTTCCGGGAGCCTCAGTCAGCAGGAACTGGGGACAAGGACGCCATCTACTTGAAACCACAGCACGAGAGGTAGGAGAGGACAAACGGACAGTGGACATCTGGCTCGTTCTTACGAAGGCACTTCCAACTGCTGAGAGGGGTCCGGGGCAGCTGTGCAGAACACGTACTACCGAAACAGCCTGGAGTGAGGACGACGGGCCGTCCACAGGCAAACGGTACAAGCCCCCAGTGCACATCCGGACGCACCGCGCGGCATGGTGGCTACCGTCAGTGACACTGGGTCGCATATTTGAACGTTGCCCAGAGAGGAGATCTTAAAAGCCCTCGTCACAACAAAAAAAAAAACTTATAACTATGTGTGGTGATGGATGTAACTAGACTTACTGTGGTGATTGTTCCGCAACAGATACAACTACTGAATCACTAGGTTGTACATCTAAAACCAATATCATGTTATATGTCAATTATACCTCAAACAAACAACAAGCAAACAAAACCAGCAAAATGTAATGATCATATACCCAGTAAAGCTAGGCAGATGTAATCATTTTTTTAAAAAGAGAGAGAGAGAAGAAGAATGGGCAATGGGACTGAACGCGCTGGAATGTAACTACATGAGAACAGAGATTTTGGGAGTTTTTTTAATGATATATCCCAAACGATGGAACGACATTTAGAACTGAAACTAATGAATCAATGGTGTGTGCTAACCCAACACAAGTCCATCTATGTTCTATCAAACGGGAAGTATTTCACGTATCTGAGTCTCAGCAGAGTCCTGAAGAAGGTTCTATCTACATGTTGAAATAGAAAAGGCAACTTCACATGAGGGGAAATCGACATGAAAAAAATTAAAAAGCCCTCAGATCACATTTCCTGTGTCTAGTACAAGTCCCGTCCTGTATTCTATATCTGCAGCAAGTGTAGGCACTTAACATGTGCAAAATAAAAACCAGTCGATTAAAAACAAGAAGGCACATTTGGAGGCAGCGGGCAGAGCTGCGAATTCGGAGCAATGCAGACACATATACACACTTACTCCAGCCACGGGGTTTGTGCACTGGCATCAAAGGCCACTGAGACATAACTTCAATTAACAAGACAAGCCATCGCAGTAAAACTCCCAGGAACAGAAACGATTCCTTTTACTGAAGAATCAGTCAGCTCCAAAAAATAGGAACAAAGACGGCTGTAAGGAAGAAGGCAAACATTTTGATAATCCCGTGCTTCCATGGATTTCCCATAGTCAAGTAAATAAAATCGTGAAAAAAGCACATTCTACATGGAAACAATCTTTCTATCACAGGTTAATGCACTGAAAGCCTGGCCTATTTCTGTCAATAACAAAGTAACTGCCTAGAATTCAAGATGGCCCCTTGGATGCAGTGCACCAGGCTGGTCTCCCAGTGCTCTGCACAATCGTCATTTTCAGTCACAGAGAAGTCTGCGCTCCAGGCACTTAACCTAGTACCAGAGAGCAGAAAAGGACCCCACCCTGCTCTGTCATGACAGGGAGGTGGGGACACCGGGGAGCTTCACAATCAGAGCCTAAGCCTGGCTCTAACCATGTACAAACACCCTCGATAAGGCCACTTAACCTACGTCTGTTTCCACGCTGCTACTCGAGAGATAACAAGCCTACCTCACGCGCCCGTAGGATTACGTGCACCGCCGCGCGTGAAAGATGAGCACGCTCTCCACCTCGGAAATGCTCACGAGAGGAACGGCTGTTGTTGCTGCCGTTGCAAGCTGCCCATCACTGAAAGCCCCGTACCTGGAAATGAGCTGACTGGCCGTAACTCATCTAGTCACTAGAGCTAAGTGGAAGGACAATTATGTTTGGCAGAATATCTGAGACTTAATGTGATACACAAAAGAAAGGCGCTTTAGTTTCTGCAGCGAAAGGATCGGCATGGTCAGAGCTCTGATTCGGGTGGTCATCGATGGCGGTATGCAAGCCGGGCTCCAGGTAACAGGAAGAGAAAGTCCAGGCGAGGCCGCAGAGCAACCCCTGAGCAAAAGGAAGGCTGTGGGGCGGGGCAGGACTGGCAGGAACGGAATGAGCCTTCAAGGCACCAGGAGAAACGGTCAGGTGACCAGGGGACGGGCAAGACCAACTTGGGGAAGACATCCAATGTTCCAACCTGCCAGTCTGAGGCCAGCAGCCCTCAGTAAGAGAAAGAGGAACACTGGGAATGAGACACGGGTGGGAGGACCATGGCCTCAGCTGGCTCTGAAGTGGAAGGGAGCACTCCCATGGGAATATCCTGAAAGTGACTGAAAATGGGGACCTTACACACAGCTCAGGAAGTAGGTGAGAAATAGGGTTTCAACACAAGACTCAGATCTTGTTCCTAGATTTACGCTGAATTCACATGACACTCAACACTCGAACACACTTCATGCGTGCGTGCTTGAAACACCATGTCCGGGCTTCCGGCCTACAGAACCGAGCATGGTTCTAAGCTGCTGGATTTGTGGTAATCTGTTATGGAACAGTAGAAACTAATTAATACACTAGCCAAATTATCAATCAACCATGAGGGTACAAAGAGGCATTTTCAGACACACCAGGTGTTGAGGTTCCCATGACCTTTTCTCAAGAAGCCCCATCAAAAGGAGATAAACCAAGAATAGAACAAAACAAAAAACATAGGTGTTAACTCAACTTACTACGGCAATCATTTCACAATATATACATCTACCAAATCATTACGTTCTATACCTTAAACTAGTACAATGTTATATGTCAGAACCTCAATAAAACTGAAAAACAATACGGGGTGCAGGAGGCAGGGGATTGCCAGGAGGGGAGCTATGCAGCAGGCCGGAAGGCCAGCTCGTCTCGGGGCGGCTCCTAGTGCTCAGAAGCCTCACCGTCACCCCTGCCCCTGAAAACACTCTTCTGATGGCAGAAATGCCCCCCCCCCACCCCGACCTCTTTTGCAACTGAAGGCAGCACCTGGTGAGTCTGGAAAGAGAAAACACACAGCAGCCACGTCCCCACGCATGTGTCTGCTGGACACACACACAACACAGCGTCTAAGGCCCCTGAGGTGGACACAAAATAGCTGCATATAACTCCCGGGCTCTGAAGTCGACACAAAACAGAGGCTTGTACCTTCCAGCCTCTGAAATGGACACAAAATAGCAGCATGTAACCCCCGGCGCCACAGTAACCACTCGGAAGGGGCAGACAGGGGCTGGATTAAGACCCAAGACTGTTTGTTCAATCCGCCTCCTCCTGGGGGCCTTATCTATAGGGACAATGCAGCCCTTTCCTTAACACATTTAGGGTTGTGCCTGCTACTCAGATTTTTAAGTCTAAGTAACGTATTTTAGGAATACATACCTAGGTTACACTACAAAGAACACCAGGTGGGTGATTAGCAAACATGCAGTCGCGACAGTGGGTACCAGAGGGCAGGGAGGCGTGGGTGGGGAACTGAGCCGCCTGCTTGCACAACTGAGTGGCAGGCATGGAGGCGTCATTTTATTAGCCTCTAAGCAGTACACATGTATCATGTCGCAGATATTATATCCATATAGCACAACAAAAAGGTTTAAATTAATGTTACATGAACAGGGTGGCAGAGGCTGTAACTTGCCTCCCAGTGCCAGTTCTCCTCCTCCTTTCTAGAAACCAGCGAAAACAATGTCCCATCATCACCTCACTTGCAACTAAGCTCTGGTCAGTGAACCGTGACTCAAAGTATTATATGGGGCTTTTAGATGAGTTCTGTTAAAGGGAGAGGGTGAGCTCTCCTCCGACAGCCTGCCAGGCTCACTGCCTGGAATGCAGATACAATGGCTGGCACCCTAGCAGCTGTCTTGGATCATAAGGTGACCTGGGAGGTGAAGGCCCTGCTCTGGGGACAGTGGAACAGAAAAGACAGATGCCTAGATCTCTAATAACATTAAAAGGCACCAGACAAATTCTGGACTAACTCCAAACTTCTTTCATGTGAGCTAGAAATAAACTTGTATCATATTAAAGCCAATGGAAGTTAGTAATTCTCCTCCAGGTAGCCAAACTAATCCAAACACAGAGCAAAAGACTAAATATGGAACGTGCAGAACAAAACTAATTTACGATTTACTCTGCTTGGCAAAGTGCTAGATAATTCATACGTATTGTATCATTTATTCTTTGCAAAAACCTCCATCTTGCAGGAGAAAACTGCCGCTAAGCCTGGTGAAATTCTGTGGCCAGTGTCGTGCAGTTAGAATTAGCAGAGCCTGGATTCAAACCCGGGCTCGCCGACTGTGTCTCGTGATCTTTCCCATTAAAACTGAGCTCACACCCCCCATCGGCCTGACCCTCTCCATGAACGGGCCGCACCGTCCCTCCTCCCCTGTCCTGTGCTGGGCAGCCACACACATGCCTGCGATGAAAGCAGCTTTCCGTGACTCTGCCTGGGGACCCAGTCTCTTACCTGTAGGAGAAGCTAATAAATGCTAAAAACAGTCCTAAAGATCAAGAGGGGCAGCAGGGTGGAAGAAAAGATGACACTCACTAATGCCAGCCCTTTCTAAGACTGTCTCTCAATTTATTAACTCTGGTTTAAAAAAAAAAAAAGTTACTAGATTTAAAAAAAACGTGTTTCTGAAATGACTAAAATACTTTGTGCGTGTGCTGGTTTAGGTTTGTGAAGACCGTGGTAATCGGTGGCTACTGTTTGTGAAATGTGACTCTGCAAGTCCGGGCTCGGAGCACCTGGACCAGGTCCACTCATCCTGATGCCCTTAGTGCTAACGGGTGATCCAGCCTCCGCCACACACACTGCGGCGCCCGTCCTGCTGAGCTGCTGACGTCTGGGTCTAAGTCCAGCGCCCACCGTAGCGGACAGGGAAACTTCTCCTGCAGTCGGTGGCCTTAAAAGACGCCACGCAGCACCTATGAAGCGCCACCTCCGCTGTGCTAGCCCCCCGTGTCTTCTCGCAGACCCCTCAGCTGGCCGTGGGAAGGGAGAGCTCTCAGCACTGTCACCCTTGTTGGTGGGGTCTCTCGGTAGCCAGAGCTCTTACGACACTCTAAACTCTGGCTTCATTAATGTAGGTATTATCTGAGCAGGGCAGACTGCACTGAAGACATTTCTGAGATCCTAGCCTAAGTGCTTAGCTTGCTGACAGCTACCTCTCCAGGTTCACCAGTATAACGGCTGTGTCAGCCGGGACTCACACTCCATTCTCACACAGTTAACTTTTCCATTTAAAAGTAGGGCTTTACATTTCATCTTTCCTTAGTTTTAGCCCTCCAATTTTTTTAAAAAAAATTATTTTAAATCACAGTGGTCACCTATCTATTCTTTGATTGACCAATCCCAGATTTCTGCCATCAAAAACGTTGATAAGGTTTTACATCTTTATTCCAGCTGTTGCTAAAACTCCTACCGAAAAAGCACCACTAATTTAGGTGACTTCCAATGCAGACATGTTATTTGGGTTTACATATGGCATATATTAGTAAGAGCTCCTTAGTGACAAGTACCTAAAATGTAACTTTCTAAGTGCAGTGCCACTGTGACATGAAGAACCCGGCTCACTGTAATTGAAGTGAAACTGGCCTGTTTTTAGAGGTTAGAAGAGATGCTTTCAGGAACAGAGGTAACGTGACGAAATGCTCTCTTGTAAGGCATGCGTCCACCCGGCATGGCCCGCCTGAGCCTCCCCCACCTCCCACAAACCATCCGAGGATGTAGATGTCACAAAAACGCAGTTACAATGCGCCTGGCAGTGTCATGTGCGTGCTTGCACACGACAACACATCGATCTGACTTCTATCTCCATGCAGACATCTATGTAAAGAAATCCATTAGGCAGACAGTTCTCATCTCTATTGACTGACAGAGTGACAATTGAATACTTTTCACCTTCCAAAGTGACTGACAGTTAGACAGTTAAACAAGCCTTCAAGTTGCAATAATAGTATGAAACACTTTCAATTATGTGAATCAAACAAATGCATGATCCTACTGGCTGAATGCATTTTTCTGCCGGCTGCTATGCCGGCTTGGTTTGCACTGTTGTTTGGATAATTTTGTGCCTGTTACAAGAATGTTTTCCTCGAAAGGTAAACTCGTTTCATAAGTGATGATTTATTTTTTTAAATGTTGGTGGCTTCTATACACATTTAAAACACAGGTAAATATACCGCCTAACGAAACCTACTCATTTCTCCTCACACTTCTGAACGCTGGCAAACCTAAATGTTGTGCTCAAAAAGCATTTTATGAAATAATCAGCTCTTACACTACACTGTCCATTATTACGTGACGAGTCCATTGGTGCAAGTGGTGGTATAACGACAATGGACTGATTAATATACAAAAATCACGTGTAGTGTTTTCTCTACTATTTTAAATTCTTAGTCTTATGGACTCATCACGCCTCTAGCAAGCTGGGGTAAAATGTAACAAGTTAGAGCCCTTTCTCAGCTACAATCTAAATGTGTGTTTTCATTCACCAAAAGAATGCTCTGTGAGAAGCACGCAATCTAGAGAAAAAGTCTTACAAAAATCAACAAATGAATAGGGGCCAAAGAACAAGAACTGTACCTGACCAAACTGCAAAGACTGAGTGACATGAGGCTTTGCTGTATTCCAGTCGATCGCCCTGGAAAACAAACTCACCCGCGTGATTGAAACGCAGACACTGCATCCCGGCCCGCAGGTCAGGTCACAGTGACCCTAATGTACTCTAACTGTGCTGACAGAAACTACTTCATGAAAATATGATCGTTAACAGGAGGGCCAGGCTTTTAAATTAAACAGCTACATCAAAAATGGCCGCAGCATTTTAAGAGCCCAATTTAGTGTGAGGAGTAAAAAGATCTAAAAATAAAACGTTTTCACACATTTCCACTAAATATTTGCCTTAGTAACAACGACATATGGCAACTAAGCAGCTTGGGATATTTAGTAAACTTTTTTTCTTCTCTAAAATAATTTTTGTTTTGTTTGTAAATGGAGGCAAGTGACAAAGAAACTATAAAATAATCTCATCTTTTCAAATTTACACCAACTTTTCAAAATAATCACCCATCGCTGCTTAGCCTAAAAATTGTGCTTTTGAGAAACGCAGATAACCTGGAAATGTGGAAACACTTGGTCAGAATGGAAACAGATAAAATTAATGAATATAAAAATTATATTCCTCACTAAAATCACATTGGCTTTTCTACTAAAATACGAAAACCAAGCAATGGCTTTTTTTGAAATGACTAGTCTGTGACCAAATATAAAAAGAAATAACAGCATTTTTTTATTATTACTGAGGGACTGGCCTTTCTCCTTCCAGTCAGGTTCCCAAGCTCCTGGCCTTGTGGAAGTCAATGCTATTTGCAGGTGCCAATACGAAATTTACCGTCTGCACCCCATCAAATGGCTCTGTGCGCAGAGACCGGCTGTTCCAGGCTATACAGCAAATTGATTTTCTGAAAAGGAATGCTGCCTGTATTTAACCTAACAGTGTAACCCTGTTGTACTACATGGAAAGGAATCATGCATATTGATTTCTTTATTACAATTCTTCTTGTGATCAGTAAACATTCTCAAAACATTCTATTCTCAAAAGAAAATCGTTTGGTAAAAAATTCGCTAAGTAGACAGTGGGTTTTTATGTGAATTCTATGCCACCTGCTTTTAACAGACAATGGTACAAAACAGTTGATTTCTTTAACTTTCAACTGCCTTTTTTCAGCCTCTTCAAATAATGTGTATCATTGGTAAATCTGCATGAGTTATCTGTTCCATTGTTATATTAATTATGAGAAAATGAAGTTCTTTAAATAGGTTTATTATTTTAATACTTCAAATTAAAATAGGTAAAGAAAATTCATTGCCCTTTCAACGTAATTTCTTAAAATGATTTTTCCCAGTGTTATCTATAATCGCCTCTAATAACATTTTAGGAGTCACCGCTTGCTATTTCTAAAAGAACACATGGAAACTTATATGCTGTGTTGGTGTGTATCCGCAGTGATGAACTTAAAACAATAGTAATGGGACATGGATTTTATATTGCTTTCTTTGGAGACAATTAAACTTATAAGTCTGTTAATGTGTAGTTTCTAGAATAGATGTAAGCAATTAAAAAACTGCAACAAAAATGTTTTGCGAGGCCTAATTACTATAAGGTCACTAGATATTATTTGGAGTCGGTTTAGTTTATCACATTACGACATGACAGGACGTGAGGCAAAAATTATAAATTCCTTCCCTAAATCTGTCCTTTTCTGATCTAGATGGATGAAGAATAATTAACTCTTAATTATTCAGATGACTTGAAGGCAGTTTTAGGATTCAGTAAAGATTGCAGTCATTTTAACCAAGGAAAGCAGTCTCCCATCATTTATCAAATCTTGCAACTTGACCAATGATGAATAAAAAAATCTATGTTTACCCACAGCCCTAACTGCTACCTTAGAGGTTGTTAAGCAACAAATTTCCTTTAAACTCCACCATATGCAAATCATCAGGCACAATTTGCATTTTAAAGTATTTAACTCTACATATTTATTGGATTTTGAGGCCATGCTGATCATTGATTTATGTGCTTCTGGCAATCATATTTCCATATTTGTATGATTTTGATGACAGTAATAATTCAAATATGCAGAAAGTTGTTCTTTGAACAATATCTTTAATTACGTCCTCAAAGCATCATTGTTTTGCCTGGTGTCCTGACAAAAAGGGTTTGAAATAAGAAATGGCATAATAATCCAAAATGCACAGAAATATATTTGTCATTTTCTGTACACACCAAATGCATAGAAGTGACTTTTCACATTAACCAATCCTTAACCTTAAAAAGGCTACAAAGCCCAGCAAACTTGTATCTAAATACTTTTATTAATACTGACACACTTTCACGATAAATTCAATCACAGTTCATAACATTTCTGTTCAAAATGCAAAACCTCCCCATTTACTTTGCCGCTAACTCAGAAAGTTTTGCTGCTGGTTTTTTTTGTTGTTGGTTTTTTTTTTGTTGAAGTCATCACAAATTATGTGCTTTCTTATGAAAGCCATCAAGAAATATAATCATTAAAAGATTCACAAATGTTTGATCTATATATTTTCTCAAACACAACCATCAGCTATTGCTCCTGAACCCACTGTCAGGTTTACACAGCTACTGTAGCTGCTGTTAATTTTAAGATGATTTTACCATTCAAGTATATAACCTTCTTACAATAAATATTCAGACATATACAAATGTAGCCATGAGTTTTAGCTAAGTAAAACTAATGTTAACAGTCAATTTCAAAATTAAGTAAAAGACAAACATATTCTTATTTCACATTTTTTTCAATTTCATAAACAGACGTACATTTTTATCCATGCATTTATTCTGTAATAACTAACATCCTACATGGTGCTTAATCAAGTCTGCATATGTTAAGCATTTTCAATGAACAATGAAAAGGGTTTATTTTATAAAACACAAGAGAATTCTCAAGGATAAAATAAAAATCATTAAAATCCAATCTTTAACAAATAAAAATTTATGTATTATAAAATCAGAAATCAGGCCCAAAACATGCCAGTATTAAGTTCTCTGGCTATTTCAAAAATCCGTGATCTTTAAATACCCAAAGAATGCAAATTTGGAGACAGAAATATTAACATGTGCTCAAATTACCCCAGATGGATATATAAAAAAGTAAAAACACATTATGTGTGCAATAATATATTTTAACTACGCAATTTAAAGGACAAATATACATAGTGTTTTAAATTCCTTCTGAAATTTACATTAATAGTTATTCTTTAGAGAAAACTAAACTATTTATTTATGGATGTTTAGGTCAAATTTAGTGACTATAATAGTTGAATAAATATCTACCTGTTTTTATGAGAAGACTCCAAGCAAATAATCATGTAACACAGACCCAAGTCAGCCACCCTTAAATGAATTTTAATTAGAAAGACACAATTCAGGAATATTCACAATCTCAGAGTCATTCTAATTAAAACAAAAGTAGAATGAAATAGTTTCTAAATAATTATTTTATGGCTATTTTTACACACATCATTTTTAATAATATTGGATACTTTATATATCAGAGTTTTCCTTTATATTATTTTAAACTCAATTCAATATTCATTAGGTAGTAACGCTTTTCTAAGAGTACTGTACTCATTAAAACTGTAAAATCTTGTCAATGTCTAATAATGTAAATAGCAGTTTCAAAAATACATGACATTTACTAAATAACTTTAAAAAAAAAGGCAAACTGCTGTTTATAATGTAGTGATGTTCCACTGTGCAGGGAGATAAGGTTACATAGTATTTTCAGTTCTACACAAAAACGAGGAAGAGGGGAAAGGAAGGGAAGAAAAGGAAAGAGAGGGAAGGGGGAGAGGGAGAAAGAAAGGGAAGGAAAAAGGGAGGTGGGGGGAGGAGAAAGAGGGGGCGCAGTCGTAGGGACACTCCTTAACTCCCCCTAGTGGTCACGCAAGAAACAGCACCGCAGACTCCCCCCAGTTGCCCACAGCGTTTTCCAAAGTGTAGTGACGGCTGCTGCAGTGGCTGGTGTAGGAGAAGTGGTTGAGACAATGCTGTGAACAGCAGCCAAGCACCAAGTGTTCTGAAGGTGAACACTTTAGAGCCAGTCATCTCTCAGCTCCTGTCTGGACACCTGAGCAAAGACCAATGAGGTAGGAGAGTCCATCCATTAATCGCTACCTGTATACAACATGGCAGCTGCAGGAGACTAGGCTGATGGTATCAAATCTCATACTCATAGCGGTTTTCTTTTTCACTCTCTTTCTTTTATTCTTTTTTATTTTTTCTTTTTGGCCCACTATAATGCAAGTGCACAAATAGGAAATCACACAGAAATATGCCTGCATTATGCTACTGATGAATTTTTAAGCAACAAATATGAGTCAGAAAAATCAGCAGTGAAATAGTGAAATAACCCAGATTTCAAATCAACACAATGCTCTTGTATGAATTACATATACTTACAAATTCTCCTTCTGTTATAATCCTTTCTACATAATTTCACATGCAAAAAAAAAGATCTATTTCAAGAGATTACACTCAATTTTACAGCTTTCACAGGCTTGAATCACATCAAGAAAAGTTTGCTTTCTACTGTGGGTATTAACTCAAAAAATATAACAAATAAGCACACAGGGGGTCTACATAGACACACACAGAAAACTAGCTCAACACTTGACTAAAATTGCTGTGTATCAGTAAAGAAAAACACCTACAAACTCAGTGGTGAGGAAAATAACCCTACTAAAATAGAGCATTCAAAGCAAGTATATTATTTAAACCAAACTTCAGCACAGTAAGCAGCAATATAGGAAAAAAACAACAGCTTTCATTCATAAAATTTATATTAACTTAATCTAAAAGCGTATGTTAAACACATTAAGTGGCAGAATATAAAAATCTGCCTTTGATTATATAAATATCAAGATACAAAAACACTATTCTTGGTCAATAGTCTCCACATTACTCAACAACCTTTCCCTGGGAGCCACGAGTGCTCCCTAATTCTCGGCTTCCCTCTCTGAGCGTCATTAAGGTGCTGTCTCTCTCCTGGCCTGGCCCTTAATTGCCCTCTAGGCACTGCCCTTGCAATCACGGAAATGTTCCGAGCTTAGCCAGGTGCTCTCGAGGGCATCTGATACAGCTCCACGGTTTAAGAATCAAAGTACACAATCAGTAAGTCCAGGTCCAGACGCCAGAGGGGACAGGACTAATATTGCTTGCATTATTAAAATCTGTGTTCCCCAGTCCTTTTGTAAACTTACAGGGCATGGTCTCAGGGTGCAGCCAAATGTCCTTTGTCCTTTAGGGCCTTTAACAAATGAAGGCCTTTCATGCATTTTCAAAATGTATGTATGTACATGAACACTAACACACATCCATAAAAAATGAACTGCCTGTCCAAAAAGAACCCCTCATTTATATAAATTTTAAGTGTCTTGGAAAAATCAATCAGTTATTTTTACGTAAAGTAGCCTATCTGAAGTTGTGAATTATGTCTATTTGATTCACAAAGATTCATCTGAATATTCCAACTATCCCTAAATAAAATGTGTGAATGAAATTTCTTTTAATTAGTTACAATTGCGGCCCTTTTCTTAATCGGTTTCTATTATAATAAATACAGACAGCAGCATCAATAAAAAATACAAAAATAACTCATTTGTCTCCAAGGGAGAATGTAAAAGGTACATTCTAAATGTGAAAATAAAATTCTCCTGGAACCTTGGCATTATTTTTATAATTTGTATAGCTGAGCAAAATGTTTATTAATAATAGATTAAACAGTGGTAGCCAGCCATATAAATTGGGAGTTGATTAAAAAAGGATCTAAAATTGCAGTCTTACATTATCACACAAAATCGACACTTTCACTTGTAAAATAAAATGAAAAGCTAAACCTTGAACTGTTTGGTTCAACCAATGCCGGCAGGGCATAAAATCACATTGATATTATATATGTGCACAAGCTCGCTCACACACACACACACACACACACACACACACACACACACAGCTCAAACAAACAAAAACAAGTATCCAGTGAAAGCAGACAAATTACACAGTAATCCTGAGGAGGGGGAGAAAGCCTAGCGTGTTCCACATTTTTTGTTGCATTCAAAATCCCCTCATACACAATAAATTCAGACTCATTTGCTCTGATATCGTGCAGTTATATTTATGGATGTGGGTGAAAAGTCAATAGTGATACTTATCATCTCAGCGCTAGGCTTGCAAGCCATTGCTATAGCCTAGCGGACAGACACGTGTCCAACTGCAATGCAGATTTTTAAGTACTTTATGAGCTAATAAATATTTTTCCAAGCAGTAAACCTGTACTTACATTATTTTAGCTTTGGTTAAATTATGTTTCAAATATTTAGGTGCAGATCCAGATTAATGAAAAACACAAATTTTTTTTAAATATACACATATATGTACATGTGTATTACATTTGAAATAATACTTAGCTAAAGCCAGTAAGCTTAGACAACACAAGTGATAAATGACTCACAACGCTTCAATGTAAAAGCTAAAATACATTTTAAAATAAAATGATTGAATTTAGGGAAGCAATAACTCACAGAATCTATAGGATTCTTACAGTGGTATAATTTGTATATAATGCAATAAACTGTATTCCTCATATAATACAGAATTTTAAAAAGTAAACAATTTGTGATAAAATAAATAAGGGTATTACTACACATTGATCAAAGAGGAGAAAGTGGAAAATACCACTTTTCAGTCATTTTTAAATGATGTTCTTTAAAAAAATAACGATGTTAGATGACTAAGCACATGAAATAAGAAAAACGTACAGGGCAACTCATTTATAGTAATTCAACCTTCATCTTCTGATTTAGTTACTGTAAAAATCTATTATAAGTTCAATTTGGTAGTGAACTGTAGCCATCTACTGGAAATGAACAGTTAAAGCAAATGTTTAATATCAGGTTTCTCTCCAAGAAACCAGTATTCTTCGTGCTTAATTTAGTGGACCAGAAAATGAACAATCCTAGATGCAGTAAGATAAAATTTAATTTATTCTATCAGTCTTACAATCTCAAACTTGTAAAGATATATGATTTAGTAGTTTAATACGTTTTTAATATAACTTTCTATGTATAAATAGCTTTCTATCACTAAGAGATCTTCTGGGTCTATTAACCCTTTTTTTGAAGCCTGAACATTCCTACATCATGTAGCTATGCACATTCCGAAATTGTTACTAAAAGTTTTAAGTGAAATTACCTAGCAAGTGCCTTTAGTTACCAAATTATATGCTAGCTGTATAATCACAGTTTTTGTCAATATTTTACTCAGTTTGGCACTGAAAGAATTTTCATAGAAATGAAAACAAAAATTTTTTTTAAAAGTCTGGCCAAAACATGGCCTTTCTTGTTCTGTGAGAAACACCATTTAAAATAATAATTCTGTTTAAACACCTGAGGTGCATGATCAACTTAGCGGGACGACTGGGACACAAACTGCCCGTCGGTAAATGATACTGTCATTCCTGATGGGCAAGAAATTAAAATTGCTTCCTGTATTTTACACTTCCTGAAATATTCCTTCAATACCAATAATCTAATGGTATGTCTACTACCAATTTCTTTTTTCAAGTATAAATGCTCAACATTAGAATTATTCCTTGAATTATCAAGACCTAACATAATCATTAAAAGGCACTGATTTAATTTCAGTTATTGCTAAAATGATATTAACTAAGCATTGGTTAAAATTATTTTAAGTTATAAATTTCATCAAACAAAAAGCATCTAATAAATAACGTACTAGTATGTTCATGATAAAACGTAAACCAACAATGTGATTTCAAATTTTTTCAAATAAAGAAGCTAAAATAGTTGTTCTATTTCTTTCAAATAGCATACATTATTTAAATAAGTTTTATAAGCAAGTATAACAGTGTATACACCATTATATTAGTTTAATAATACCGATGCCTGAAATTAACAATGTATTAATTAAATGAGAATTAACTTTTTTCCAACTTGTTAGTTTGCAATATCATTATTTTGTAAAAGACATTGCTGAAATTGAAATAAATCACTCTGAATCAATACATGATAGTGAAATCCATTTAATTTCTAAAACCCACTATCCATACACTAACATTTTAAGTATAAAAGTATTCAATTTTTATGGCTAGTAATATTTCACAACAGCTCTGCAAATACATTAATAGTCTACTTAGATGGAGGAAAATTCTCTTAATCTTCTAAGCCAAAGATATAAAAAAGGCCCCGTATTTCCCAGATGTTTAAACATAAACTCGTATGATGGACGTCAGCTGGCGAATGGCAGGTTTAATAGCTACAGAATTCTTCTGTTACTCAGGGTATAGAAAACGGGAGATTACGCCTCTTGAATAAACTTTTAAAAGTGATTCAACCTGAAATCTCTTGTAACTAAAACAGTATAATCTATAATAGGCAAACGGAGAAAGTTTCAAAGAAAACCCATAACATTTCAGAGTCACCAGTGAACCTGATTAGGAAACACA
>NW_017731427.1:3454107-3477654 GCF_001890085.2 Hipposideros armiger
TAATATTGTAAAAATCTCCCACTTGGCCCCATCTAGCCAGTTATACTCCAGAAATTTCTTGTGCTGTTTTATTTGTTTGTTTGTTTTTCAGCTGAGCCATCCTGCCACCTGTTGGCAGCTCAGCGGCAGCTCCGCTCGGGCTGGGACTCAAACTGCTGCTGCTCAGAGCTCACACTCTTGAGTGAGCTCTTAACCAACTGAGCCACTCGGCCGGCCCTACTTGCGCTGTTCTTAATGCTTTCCCACACTTTGCTTTTTCACTCTTTTGTTCCCTCTATTAAAAATGTCCACGTCTGCCTTGTGAAGACCTCCTCGTCCTTTAAGGCCCAACTCGACAGACCCTGTCAGGGAAGCCTTTCCTGACGCTCCTGAGCAGAGGCGAGCCCCCGCCCCCCATGGACCACCATCCCTCGCTCTGACTCTCGTGGCGCGTCTCCCTTCAGCCCTTTAGCCTTCCCGCTCCTGCGTGGAGCACGTGACCACAGGGCCCTTGCACCAGCGGCTCACTGGGCCTGCACGACGAGGAGACTCGAGAGTCTGCCCAAGAAAAACTGAATGACCGCAGGCCTCAGTGGTCACGCTTCCCGCCCACATATGTTTCCAACGCCTCTGCTCATTCTGTCTCGACAATCACAGAGCAAATGCCCCCAGAAAGGAAGGGACTTTCAGAAACACATGGACAGGGAGAGAGAGGGGGACAAGGAAGCCGAGAGAGGGCTGCCCTCCTGCATTCCACTCACTATAGGGACCAGGAGGGCTAAAGAATCCTCAGGTTCCACAAGGATTTTCAAGTCACCATGAGACCACTTTAAAGTAAAAATGAAGCAAAAATGACTTACGTCACTGAGACATGACTTTTTCACTGGAAGAGACAGAGGCCAATGTTTTCAACTATACCACCAAGAAGTGACACTGTGTATTTTATTTCCACTTTATTATAGGTTGATCATACTTCCTGCCTTGGGGTAAGTCTATAACCCCTCTTGCGTGGCCAAATTCAAGACAAGACTGCCGAGAAAAAGGAGACCAGGGTACGGGGGAGAAAGGTGTCTCCCTGCACTGCGAGGGGAGGCCAGAGACAACCTTGTTCTGTTTCTTCTCCGTTGACCTGACCTCACCCCCAGGTCACGCCTAGATTTACAAAAAGTTCACTGAAAAACACCCTAGAATCATATCTGAGAGTGTGTTTTAATATTATAACTAAGAAATCGCTTAGATTTTCAAATTACAAACTCATTTGCATAGAAAAATATAAGACAATGTCCGTTCACTGTTTAAGCAGTATTTCAAGGACTTTAATATCAGAGGAATAAACTCACAATTAATTTGCTAGTTTTGTATTTGTCACTGACAGGAAGAGAGGCAATAATCATTATGTGGCATCTTTTTAAATTTCAAACTAAAGACAAAAATATATCATTAAACAAAGTACATTAAAATATTATACAGATAAAATATATAATATACCCTTGATAATCAGAGTATTTTAATGTTAATTTAGGTTGTTTTCTTTTTTACAAAAATGAGAGATGCTGCACTTTTATTGTTATAAGCATAATTCGTGCCACAATATAAAACAAACTTTTTCTATCTATGTCTCTTTGACCAAAACTACCAGCTGAACCAAAGACTTATTTTATTTGGATGCATCTGTAGATATGATGGGTGTAATTAATTGTTCAGCTAAAAACACAATTCCATGGTGCTTTTAATGATTTAGGTATACACAGCTTCAGTTCTCAGAACAGACTAAAAATAGTGATTTTAATCTATTCCTGCTGCCTACAATTACCCACAACCATGTATTTTTAAATATTTCCAGCCTATAAAAATTACTAATTTTTGCCACTTGTGTTTATCTGCATTTAGACTTTGATTTGGATAAATTAAGCTCTCAAGTGTTCCTTGCTTTATGAAACTCTGCATGTTGTACACTTCAACACAAATAAATGACTTGTACCATTAGAGGTTTAAATAATGTAATGTATTTCATGCTCAGCCTGAAGCTGGATTCCAATGAAGTTGCTAATGCACGTAATGATTAAGTGTAACTCAAATACTAACTGTGTTGTTGAAAACATGACAGGCAATAATTTGGTCTATTATATTCTGCCATTTAATTGCCTAGTACAGACATTCTCTGACACGTTATGAAGCAATGATTTACAATTATTCAAGCTGCAAAGGTCAGAAAGTGACATTATAATCATCTACACAGAGATCCCTTCCAATGCACAAAAACTAGGTAATGCCACACACGCCAAAAAAAAAAAAAAGAGTTTTACTTTACTGCATTAGTAACTTTATACTTTTTTAAGGTTTCTTAAACCAACTAAGAATAAACAGCTCAAAAGCACATTAATACACAATAGAAACTGTCTAGCATCTTTTCATGAACCCAGAGGTGATGGATTCGGAAAATACCCATCTTCTCTCCTGAGTAAGTTCTACTGGACTATTTAACTCAAAACAAAGATTCAAGACTAGACACAGGAGAAGTCAACCTGAAAATAACATAATCCCTAAATCAGGCATGTTGGGGTCCTTGTGAATAAGGGCTTACAAAAGTTGGGTATCATCTTCCAGGTTTACTGAAATCACAGGCTACTTACTAGTTTTCTACTAACTCTTTTTTTGTGTGCTTTGATAACTAGTAATGAAAAGCAAAAAACAATAAGCCAAGTTGATCAATTTTACTCCACTCATCCTAATGAAAAGACAGTAAAATCTTCACATTTTTAGGCACTTACTTCTCTCTACTATACCAAATGCAATAAATTATCAACACATAAAGAACAATAGGGGAAATAATACAATTATTTAAAACAATGCTTTAGTATGAGAAAAGTGAAACAGATACAAATAAAAGAGACTGAATATCAGGATATTAAAGTAAAATGCTGTGCAAGCAATTTTTTTAAGAGAACGTCAATCTGAGCAAAAGCAGAAAAGACGAGGGGCTGGGGGCTGGACGGAGATAAGTTACAGTTATTACGCGCGAGTGAGAACAACCTAGGAAGGAAAAACATCAGTACAAATGAAAGGCAGTAACCAAGACAACAGATATTACAAAGAGCAGAGAAAGCAAGGGACGGTTAAAAGAAAGGGAACAGTGGTCCATCCCTAAAAAATCTTTTAATCTCAAGATTCCCATCTGTACAGTGGGGATAATAAACATGAGATAAACCAGCTCATGAAACTACAGAGCTCAACAGACGAAATGAATGTTAATTCAGGTGTACATTAAAGCATAGTCCTGCATACATACTATTTAGTATCGAGAGTATTATATAAACACATTGGGACTATCAAATACATGTAAATGAATTTAACAAAACACAGTGTCTATAATGACTTTTTTAAGCCATTGAGATTTGCAAGTTCTTGACTACTGAAAAAAACAAAGGTAAAGAGATCATGGATTTAGTAAAGATATGTGTTTAACCTGTTTTTAAACATATGTTCCCAACTAATTTATTAACTTATGTATAGGAATGCTTTCAATCATTTGTTCTTTTCTCCCTCACTAGCCAATGTCAGACCCACAGCACATTTTCATGCTAACTATCCATCACATATATCTCAATACACCTATATTCCACAAAATTGCTCAAGATCACACTCAGATGTAAGAAAAACATTAAGAAACAGTACTATTCAAAAATCGCTCCTCCTAAAAGAGAAAGTAAAATAAAAGGCTTTTAAATGATGTTATCTATGACACGTTCTTAAAACAGGCAGTGCAAAGCAATACATTTTTTAAATTTTCACTGTGACATGAACATCTAAACCATGGGTAAACAAAACTTAACTCCTGAATTCTGAATCCCAGCTGCCTAACGGGAATCAGACATCCAACACATTCAACTTCTCATCAGACTAACTTAAATCCATGATCTGCTGTAGCTAAGATTTGCCGATGGAAGGAAAAGATATCTTAAAATTCAGTTTAAAGATTCAAAGAAAATCAGCATAGGTTCAAACAACCGAAACAAAAGTTTAAAAGGCAGCTTTTGTTAAAAGAGAAGCTAACGTACAACCTTGAAACTAAGCCTTAGGAAAAAATGTAAGCTACAGATTTGGTGAGCATCTGCCGTCTTCTTCTATAAAGATACATGAAGCTGGGAAAAAGCAGTCAATCAATTACAAATAATCTGAAACACTCATACTGAGCTCAATTCAATAAAATACAGTGTTTGCTATTTCCATCAATTTCACCATAAAATATTAGGTTTTTTCACAAGAAAGCCAAGAGTTTACTAAAAAAAGAATACAACATTATGATCATTTCACTGCTAAAATGTGCCTGCCTCCCTATTTTTATACACTATTAATCAGAACTATTTGAAAACCAGTGTATTTCTTACAACTCAAATAATGAAGAGGTTATTAATAAAGTTCTGAAAGACTAAGATATTTAACTACTGCAGAAAAGAAAGCAGAGTGCAGGACCTTCTGTTTGTGACAAAATTATAGAGTTAATGTTCCTGAAAGATCACTTCACCTTTCAAAGCGTGATTTTTTAAAAGGTAAAATTTATAGCAATTAAAGCTAATGAAGAAATGCAGCATGAGCTGCTTATGTTCAGGAACTAATAGGTCCGCTGAGCATTTCTGAGATTATTTAGCCATCAATGATAATGAATTGACATTGTCAGTGGTGTTAATGTACCCACGCTCTCCGCTGCCATCAGGAAAGCTAGGCCTTCCACACGTGTTTCAGTGTTTCCCACTTTTCCTATAACCTACAAACTGCCCCGTCCCTTTGAAACACACGGACAGCCTCTGGCACCTTTTCTGTGACAGTAAAAGGCATCTGACTCACTATTGTTCTGTTTGGACCACACAGATAGATAGGAATTTTTCAGTTTACTGCAATTCTTTAGAACTTTTAGCTGCACTGGGAAAATATCTACCTTGTAAAAATTATTGTCATGTAAGTTTTAAATCAAATTTCACTTAAAAATATTGAGAGATCTATCAGTTCATAGTCAAATAAAATTCAATGGCTACCATAATTCTAAGAGATACAATTTTTGTACCGAGAGTGCTTTTTCTATACACACATACACATGGAGACCTCTAAGCCAGCGGCATGAAGCTCAATATCCCATGTGCATTTATAAGTCTTTATCTTGGGAATCAAATATGCAAACACTAGTGCACCACTCCAGTTGTATGTGCTCAAGCCCTGAGCTACGCAGAGTGGGCACTGTACGAATTACACCGTCAACGCCAGTAGGTCACGAACCGCTTTGATGCTACATGTGTCATTTACTGTTCTCTGAAAACGTTTCCAGGGTCTTAGTAGCCCTAATAAAAATGGATGGAATTTGATTTCTAATAACAGAGTGTGTTGACTTATTTTGCAGAAATGAGGAAGAAACTGCTCATTGCCAACTAATAGCAAATTTTCATCGGAGTCAGGGCCTTCCCCTTTCCTATAACTCATATGGTTAAAAACAATAAATGAGAAATCTTTTTAAATTCCAGGACCCAGAGCAATTAAAATAAACCATTTGGCACTCGACCCTTGAAGCTAAAATCAGTAGCAATGAAACTCGCTTTCCCACTGATCTTCAGGGGGCTTGAGGGCAAAGGTTCATCTTCATTTACTTTAGCTCCAAGTCACTGAACCATCAATTCTGCCAATGAATAAATCACAGGCCATGGTTAATAAAATTGCTTGCAAAGTTATTTGTAAAACTCTCTTCAGGGTCAAAAAACACAACTGCATCCCAGGATGAAGCATACTGTCCAACAACAAAAAAAAGAAGATGTTTTTGACTTAAAAGATATTTATATTTACACAGTAGTGCCAACCAGAAGAATCTTCCAATAAAAAAGTAAACCTAATATAACATGAGCATGTGCATAATTTAATTGAACCTGTAGTATTTTGTGAATGAACCGTAAGAACTTCAGGGTTCTCGGGTTTCACATAAAGTGTTTTTATACGATGCACTTATTAATTTCTCTGGCATAATAACATTACAATATTTTTAATCAGAAGTAAGGTATTAAAACCCAGTTCTCAATGTCCTGCTATACCGCAGATGTCATGGCATTTTAAAGCCTTTTAAACATTTCTGCTACATTAATTACTTTTGCATTAAGGCATCTCAGTGCTTCCTATGTATGAAATGCAACACATCTGAGTGACAATTAAACACCATGAATGATTCCTTAGAGGGAAGAGCCATTAACTAAAAAAAAAAAAACAAAAAACCAAGTTTTGAAATGAAGTTACACAAAAACATACATACATTGTACATTTCTTTAAATCTTTATCCCCACAATCATCAGTAATGAGTTTTTTTGAAATGAAATCTTTTTCAGCTTTTTTCCTTACAGAATACGTCCAACAGATCCAAGGAGCCACTGATGTGATTAAAATTCAAGCAGTACAGCAAAAGTTAAAAAAAAATACATATACACTCCTAAAGCTATATTATGTATTTTTCATGTCTTTAAATGGAATTTACAGTTCTCTCTGGCAATGTGAATGAACATCCTATAATTTAGTCAATTTACAGATTACAGGTTCAAATTGACCTTGTAGCCCATAAAATTGCTCATCTTCAATACAGGATTAGAGGTGGGAGAAGAATGTCATAACTGTGTTTAAGGAATTTACCATGACAATGGGAAGGAGGACATGCGTGCATAATTTTAGCCACTCTTACTCATATCAGTTTTGAATTCTGAAACAATGGCTATCCTGTACATGCTTCCTGGTTCACCACGGTAGAGATGGTTTCAATTTACTCACCCACAGACATGGCACTTGTATTCCCTCATCCCAAGGTGCCTTTTGACATGGTTTCTGGCATCGCCAAGCTGAGCTGTTGCAAAATGGCATATCTTGCACTTGAACGGTTTTGATCCTAAGTAAATTTAACATAAAATATGATTTGAATTTGAATAATACATTACCGATAGTTTAAAAAGAGGCTTGGATCTTAAATCATACTTTTAATCTAATCACAAATTTCTGTCTTCAAAATGGAATACTTGCATTCCTTTCTAAAGTGAAAAGACCTGCGCTCCATAATTATCCCACCAAGACAATGCTAATGTTTCAGAAAGGGTTCCAAACTTTCAGTAACATTTGTAAGGTTTTTAAGTCCAAAGTGATACAGCTCAGCAGCACTCAGCAACTGAGATAAGCTAAATAGTTTTAAATGTTTCCTTACAATTCACAAAAGTATCTTTGAAAGTCACTCAACATTTAAAATGAAACATTTTAAAAACATAAATGCATACTGAGTAGCTGATATTTTTAAAGCATATTTATCATCAAATAAACTTCTTAGAGGCCACCTCATTTCCTCATATTTCTGCAGCTTTAAATTTATTCACATTAATAATGGTATTTTAGATTTTTTTCTGATATTTATTCCAAGTGATTCATTCTATTACTATTTTAATAGCATACAATATAAGAATATATGGTGGACAAATTATTTGTTTTTATGATCATTTTACAGTAAAAAATCTGTGGTGATTCTACAAACTAGAAGTACTGACATTTTGGTTATTAATGATTTCAAGAACAAATATTTCAACATAAAAAGCAAAGTACTGACAAATCTGTTTTTATTTCATAAAGAAATAGAAATAACCTATACTCAGTGAAAAAACAGAATTATTTCAGAATCGCCATGCTTAGTGTAACAGACAGTAAATGCAACATAGTTACTATAATAGATAATCAGCACCCACCTTAAAGAGAAACACTTTTTAAGCTGCAATATGTATATGCCCTTTTCTGATTTACTAAACACTAAGTGTTCAAATAAATAAATCAAAATCATAGAAAAGTCAGTTTAAAATCAGTACAATATGTTTCCAGATTTTTCATATCATGTTTAGTATCTATTTGGTGAAATACCTCTTCTAATATGGTTAGAAAGAATATGAAATATGTGAACTTTAATAAATATACAAAAAGAGCTCAAATAAAAAAATTGCAATAAATCATATTTGATCAATGAACCTTTGTGCAGTGCCCTTGGAAAAAAAAAATCCTCCAAGAATACTTTGTTGAAATTGAAGCACTCAGTAAAAAATTTGAGAGTCTTAAATTTCAATTTAATTCCCAAAAGCTGACAAAAAAAGTGAAGCATTTAATTTTAATCTTCTAACAGAAATAAAAAAGTCAACAGCACTAAGCACAGGCAGAGAAGGTTGAATATGTCACAGTTCAATGACAATGAAGCCAGAGCTCTTAATACCTCCATTTCCACTGTTGGAAGTAGATGTAAAATATACTTAGCACCTGAATGGTTATATCTAGTCAGCTTTGTATGTTTAAATGTCAAAAGCAGGTTGAGACTGCAGCTTACAGCAATCACACTCTATCAATCACATTAGAAACTAGTTTATTTAAATGATTCTGTTAAAACGAAGCCTATCACTACTTTGAAACATTTCATCTCGACATAGACCTCTATAAAGGGACTTAGAAAAGCCAACAGTGAGAAGAACCAATTTACCTGTGCTTGCAATTAAAACGTATTAAAGATAATAAGGTACTTAGGAAATTATTAATTAACAATAACGCCAGGACCCCAAATAAAGAAGACAAAGCTCTCTGAACATTTGTGTTACAAGCTGGTGACCCCTATCTTGGGGGCTGCAGTTTCCCCCTTGCTCGCGCTGCACTAACACTGTGGCGACTTCCTCCTGATGTAACGGCAGGTGCCACCAGGGGCAGAGCCAGACCTCCAGTCCTCAGGGCACCATGCATGGCTCCTTGGTGAAGCACCCGGGTGCCTTCAGGTCTCAGCGATCAATGCCAGTGTGCTGACAACACACAAATGAGTTACTGTGTTGACTGCTTTCATGCAGAAATCAGAGGCCCTGGCTAGTTTTCTTGTCTTATATTCAGAGCAGACGGTGTAAACATCTCCTTTCTGTGCCACAATACTTTTTGGTATAAGAAAAAAAAATGTGTCCCTTTTTTCCTAACTGATAATGTTTCCCTTTTTAAGTGTGCTATGCACATCCCAAAATGAATCCAGGTATAGTGTTTATAAGGCAAATTTGGGAAAACCATGTATTTCTAAATTTGTCTTTCTCTAAGGCGTATTGCAACTATAAACTGTCAATATTAATTTAAATAGTTCCATTCCTTGGGACAGCATCCTCAGCAGCTGTTTTATTCTTTTAATTTGGCCTGTGAGGTTTTTTGAAAGGGCAAAACGAAAGCGGCTCTCCAGCTTCCTGGCACCACATAATGTTACCAGCGGAATTCCCAAGACGTTAACAAGGAAGTCTCCTCACTGACCTGCACAGGTAAGCCCCACGTCAGTCACTGTGACTGTTAGGCAAACACAGGTGCAACATTAACATTAAGGAATTAACAAAAGTTTAGGTCTCACAGAACCAAGGGAGGTGGACACAGTCCATCGTTTAATGCCTCGCAACTCCAGCCTGAATGCTCCACTCCTTGCTACACACGGAACACTTCATTCATTCCCTCATTCATCGGCATCCTTCACTTAGTCATTCATTCAACCAATGACACTGACAGCCAACCACGTGTGGGGCACAGAGAGGAAGCAGTGAACCAAGTCAATCCTACATCTTCACTCTCAGCCTACAGACCAACCCCTAACCCATCTCTTCTCAGGCTGCCTCGGCTCGGAGCTGTCACCTGGTAAGTCACACACACTCCCAGCCCTAACCTGGGACTTGCTCAGCAGTCACATGATGCCCTATGTCCCCGCATGTGAACACATGCGATAGCACCCGTGCCCAGCACACAGCGAACATGAAACGAGGGGCCCAGACAGTCTTCTGGCATAGGCATCTTCCATGTAGCAGGAAATGAAAGCTCTGACTAACAGGATGATGCAGGGGAGAAAGCGAGCCCGTTTTCTGTACTACTGATGCAATGGGCAAGGAGACGCTGCCGTTTCTGGTCACGCTGCTGGCTTCACACCAGCAGACACAGGGGAACACCCTGGGGTGCTTTCTCCTACAATTCTCGATAACCCAAACCCATTTATTCCTTACACTGCTGCTTCAGTCGTGCTAAGGATGGGGAGAAACGGTTACATAAAACAGAGTAAATCACAAAATATGAAAACAGGGATTGGAAGGGTAAGCCTTTTCCAGTTACCCATTAATAACAGTCCCCGCATCACTAGTTCATGGACATAAGCAAAGTCGCAGAAAAGCAATTCATTTTCAGATGGGCCAAGAAAAAAACTGGGAGTGAAAACCTGGAGAGCAACTTCCCCCCAAAAATGACTTGCGAAGCTTAAATGGCAGACTGGCGGTGTTGTGCGGTACCTCAGAACACCATAAAAATGTACTTGCAGATAAGCCCGACAACGTTAAAAAAGTATGCGAACTTTTACTAAATGTTACAATCAATGATGTAACTTATATAAGTAGGGTTACTTTGTCACATATTGATAGTTACCTCACTTTCACATCCACATTAACTTGATTTTAAATGCAATTAATACATATAGTCAAGGAAGACTAATGGACTACATTCTGCACTTAACCTGGTGGACATTTTCAAATGGCACAAGTGACCAGTGCAAACCTATTTTGCATTGTAAACGACTAAATAAATCTTAATGGATTAAGAATGATCAGCTATCAACACACAAGGGAAATTAAGTGCTGAAATGCCTACATTGATTATTTTAAATTATTAGCCTTACTCTGTTCTTGAATCTGTATGCTTTTAGTGAGCTTTAACACATTTACAAGACTTATTGACTATAATTACAAGAGAATTCAAGTAATGGACACATCAATTATAAGCAACATGTCTTGACCAGACAGTTGCATAAAGAATTCTAAAAAGGGCTCCATTAGCATCTTCCTTAGTTTTATTCTGTTTTATCTGCCTTAAGAGGGCATATTAAGAAAGTACATATTTTCTGTGCATGTGCACAAGCCTGATTCCTAAAACCATGTCACTTCAGAGGGTGAGTGGCAGCACAGTCCCAACAGAGGTATCGCTAAGCCATGAAACACATCTCGGGACCTGTCCCCTGCCGATGGCTCTCCAGCACTGGGAAGGCGGGCTGGAGGGGACAACGGTGATATTTACCCAGTTTCATCGTAGGCAGGCTGCCCTGTGGGCTTCTTCAATGAACAACTTTTATCTATCTTTAATCACCTTACACTATTAATAATGTTTCCTACTCTTTGCCTTCCTCCTTGTAACGATGCACAAAGTTTCAAAAACTGCATGAATTTAAAGTATAGCTTTAATAATAAGCCATTATTTAAAAGTACAGTAAAATAAACCTTACAGTTTTAATGAAAATATGTTCATTGAAATGTGAATTTATTATTCAAATCCACTCATAAATTCAACCATGGAGACAGAACTTGTCTAAGCAGAGCCCAATGATTTAGAAAAGCTGTCTATTTAAAATAAAGAATGTATGGCAGGTTTATAGAAACAGTGCAGCGAATTTTTACATAAATTTAGAACAGTGGCTTATGCATTTTCCACCAAAAAAAAAGTTTTTAAAAAATTTCCACCTAAAATTAAACATTAAAATGGAACACTACATGTGACAGAGCCCAGAAACGACGCTACCTCTGCAGAAGCCAAACCCCCAGATGCGCTGACTTCGAAAAGCGCTAAGGTGCATCCCTGAAAGGAGACTCTCACTGCCTGGCGGTTACACATTCGGATGTAATACACTCTCTGGCAACGAATATTTTTAAACCCCTAAAACTGTAAGAAAATTTTTATTATCCCATTCCTCAAAAGCCATTCAATATGTTCTCTGAAACCCCAAGTGCCACTTTATAATAGACACCGAGAGAAACCAAACAATTAGGACTCAGCAGCATCTGCAAAGCCTTAAGAGAGGGGACTTGAACGAAAGCATCGGAGGGACTGGGCTTTTTGATAAAACGGAAAGAAATGCCACAGAGGCTGCCTCTGGGATCAGGGGGCGCAACTGCCTTTAGCGATGTAACGTGTCAACACCGACGGTGGCGCGGCCCCCCCCCTCCCCGGTAGGCAGCGCCCCGGGAAGAAGGCGGCGCCGGGTCACGTACCTGTGTGAGTGCGGACGTGGGCCAGAAAGGCCATGGAGTTGCTGCTCCGGCACATCTTCCCGCAGAACTTGCACACGTTGCCCTGGTTCTCCTCCCGCTCGCGGTTGATCTGCTCCGTGTCCTCCACGATGTACTTGTTCACCTCGCGGAGCAGCTCCTCGTGCTGCCCTTTGATGTGCAGGAAGAGGCTCTGCTCCGAGTCGAAGGGCTCGGTGCACTTGACGCACTTGAAGGTGGCGCCGCCCTCGGGGAGCTCCTCCACGCTGGCCTGCTCGTTCCGCAGGTGGCCGGCGCTCGCCAGGTGCTGGTGCAGGTTGCTCTCCGTGTAGAAGGACTTCCCGCACAGCAGGCAGTGGAAGTGCTTCTCTTTGGTGGGATGCTTCATGGCTATGTGCACGTTCAGTCCGCTCAAGCCATCGGCCAGGAAGCCGCAGTCGTCGCAGCGGATGCGTGTGGACTCCGCGAAGGGGCTGCCCTCGGGCCTCCTCTTCTTCGCCCCGTGGGCACAGTCTCTGAGGGGCGGCTCGCTGAGTCTCACCCCGGCTGCCCCCAGACCCTCCTCAGACTGGTCTCTCGGCTCGCCGTCCTCCGGGCTCTTTATCCTTATGATGGAAGAATCGAACCGGCCCAAACTGTACATGGCCTGTCCTTTCTCATCGATGCTGATTATCGTTCCGTAAATATCATTACTTTCCACTGTGCTATCAGAAGCAAGACCGTCCTCTTCCAAAATAATTTCCGTTTCATGTTGTGAATTCATCAGCACTTCCTTATTCTCCAGGACGGGATCTCCTCCCACTTCTTGCAAATCCCCTGAGGTCTGCACGTCGCCTGCTTTGTCGTGCCCGCTGCTGGCGGGGTGTGGCTGTCCTGCTGCCATTCGCAGCACGCTGTCCACGGAGGGCACGCCACCTGGGACTCCGGGACCTACGGGTTTGCCAAGGGCCTCACCTGCGGGGTCGCCTGCGTGTCCTCCCTCGCTCTCACACTGCGTTCCTGGCTCACCGGTGTCCCTCACCCGATGGTGGTTTTTCTTTGCTATCTCGTAATTCAAAGCTGAGCTTCCTGAATTCTCATCCTGAAATGTGCACAGGGAGCCATAATTAGAGGAAATATTAAGGGACGCCATCTCCTTGGGTTTGCTAACTTTATCCTTGGCAAGAGGCTGCTGGGAAGTTTCACAGAAGGAATGATCTCCACTGAGACTGGACTCTTCCTCAGCCCCCACTTCTACAGTGTCAGGAGCGTAGAGTACTTTGGACATGTCTAAATTAATACTCTCATCTAAAACTGAACAATCAGCAGGGTTTCTAGATTTAAGGGTTTCCAGTGGTCGGTCCGAAATTACTGGCAATTCTTCAGGACTTTGTGGCTGCTGCCCCTCAGGAGCAATGATGTTTGGGGACATTTCCGCAGAACCTGCGTCTGCGTTAGAAGAGTGCTGGTAAGAATGCCTCTTCACCTTGTGCTTTTCTGTCGCCGCGTGCCTCGTCATCTCTCGATGAGTCACGGCATAGTAATCACAGGCCATGCAATAAAACGCAAACTCTCTCGTATGTTTCCGTTTGACGTGCAGTTCTAGAGAAGCAGGAGAGTGAGCGTGAAACTCACAGTGGGTGCATTTATTGTCAGCTGGACCCATGACATCGCTCTGGGAGCAGGCATCCCCCTGTCGCATCAGGTCCTCTGGTTCTAGAGACACTTGTTCCTTTTTATCAGGAGGGTGGCTGTTAGCCTCCCCTTCCGCACGATGAAAGCCACGGCCAGCCTCAGCTTCCGCGCGGCTCCCATGCTCTTCCCCGGGCTGTCCTGAAACCGAGGGCTCTGATTCCCTTGACTTACCAGCATGTTCATCCGACACTGCTGAGCTGGTGTTCCCTCTGCAGGCTTCATGGTTACCGCCTTCGGGCCCAACGATGATAGCTGAACTTTGCTTCCCATTCGCTTCTATTTCCACCCGTCCTTTGTGTTTCTTGGTGGTGCAGTGCCGCTCCATGTCCCCCTTAGTTACGGTGTAATACTTACACACTTTGCATAAATAACTATACTGGTGGCTGTGCTTCCGTCTAATGTGAACAGTCAAGTTTGTAATACTCGAAGCCAAGAGGCCACAGTGTGAACATGTCCGTGAGATAGTACCTTTCGGTCTCCCTCTCTTTGGAGTAGCGGTCAAAGCTAATTCATCATCTTTGGCGGTTCCACCAGGCTGTGACAGCTCCTTGGCAGTGAGTCTGCCCTTCTCAAGAGAGGAACGCTCCTGGGACTGCACACCGTCTAGCTGGCCGTCTGTCCTTCCACTGCTGGCAGGGGTAAACTCTTCCTTTTTGTCATTTGCACCTATACATACCCTTTCAATACATTCTTCAAAGCTTAGGCCGATATTATTTTTCTTAGCATTTTCAAGGTGCTTGCTCCTCTTAATGTGTTTCTCCATTCCTTCTTTGCTCAGTGAATAAAGGTTGCATGCTTTACAGAGAAAGTGGTAGTCCTGACCATGCCGGAGCTTGATGTGCCTGGTGAGAACGGTGGACGATCTAGTTTTATAAAAGCACTTCTTACACTGGAACTGGGGCCTGCTGGAATGCCTTCCTTCATTGCCGTGGCTGAGCCGGGGCCTGGCTGCTTCCTCCTGAGTGGCTCTTCCTGACTCACTCACAGACTCCTTTGTGTTTTCTAGCTCTAGAGCACTCAAAGGTAAAGTCTGTAAAATCACATCATTGTTAAATGGTTGAGAAGTCTTTGGTTGAACCAGTAAACGAGCATGCTTCTCAGTGGTTTTGTGTTCGTCCATGTCTTTCTCGGACAAGAAGAACAGGTTACAAGGAGTGCAAAGAAAACCCATACTGTGCTTTTCCTTCATGTGCTCGCTAAGACTTCTGTCACTCGAGGAAATGAACGAACAACACTGGCAGCTGAGGACACAGGCGGTTGGCTGGTGCTGGCTGGTGTGGAAATGTTCATCCAAGTCCCTCCGCGACACGCTGGAAAAGTCACATGTTTGGCAGTGAAACTTCACCTCTGCTGTGTGGCACCTTTGCGCATGGACGTCCAACTCTGTCATACTCGTGGCTATCTGGCCACAGTCTGTACAAGTACACACCTTGTGGTCGGAAGCTGCCCTCACGGTCGGTGACTCAAAGGAACACACAACGTGGGTGTTCCCACCGTCCTGCTTCGGGCCCTGGGTTTCTGAGGAAGTCGGGCACAGGCTGCAGACACTGCCACTCGCAGCTAGGTGTTCAGGTGTGGACTCTGCATCTCCTGCCTTCACCTGTGTTCTAAAGTGTTTCATATACATCCTCTGAGTCTCAGCAGTGCCTCTTTTATTCATTCCTAACAGATTAAACCTTTTCTTTGCCTGGCCTTTTAAGGTGAGAGTGCCAGTCCGCCGTCGGAAGCTGTCACCCAACATGAGAACGTGTCGCTCGGGTCTTGGTCTCGGGTTTAGACCGACACCGTGCGCTGTCTGTGGGGTAGTTTTGGTAGATTCCAATTTATCTAAGAGACCCTCTGAGGTGGCTAAAGCTCCTAACTTTTTACTCTGGTTTTCAGGATTTCCAGCTATACCAAGGGAAGTTACATTTTCTTCAACAATCTCTACTTTTTCTGACAAAGTATTGCTGGATGGTATCATTTCCACAAGCAACTCACTGCTACTTCCACTTTGTTTAGAAATGCTTCCTCTGAAATCTTTAAATTTCCTTCCAACATTTCTTAGTCCTTTTGAATCACCATTCTTTGCTATTGGTTTAGAAGCTCTTGGTTTTACGCGAACATTTTTTGTTCCGATGGTACATGGTTTCTTAGGAAAAGGTTCTTTTGTTAAGATCTGTACAAATCCTCCACGAGCAGCAAGATTCTGACGCCGGAGATGCGTTTTGCCCAGACAATGTGCGTTCAAAAGGTTTTCTTCCCCACACTGAAAGCCACAGAGATCACAAGAAAAGACTTTCTGTGGCCCATGTGTCTGCGTCACATGCGTCTGTAACGCTGCGCTGCTCTCCGCTTGGTGGCCACAGTGGCAGCAGGCGTGCTCCTTAGACTGTTGCGTGTGACAGGCAGCATGCTTTTGCAGATCAAAGCAAGATGAAAATGAATGATCACAAACGTTGCACTTGAGAACTGAATCTCCATCACCAACAGTACAACTAACACGAATCTCTTTTGTGGGAAAAGGAGGTTCTCCTTCCAAGTCCAGGGAAACCGTTTCCTGAGCAGGTGTTGCTTCCGTGTCTGTTTTCAAAGAAACAGCATCAACAGTGCTAAAATTGCAGAGTGGGGAGAAGGTGGTGGGAAGACTTGCGTCTCCATCTGAGCAGTCGTTCAGGGAGGGCCCCTTCCCTGTCCCGTCCGACGGGACACCCACTCCTGAGAGTGAGCACTGGGAAGTTTCCAACCCATGAACACCTTGCTCTGCAGATCTGAGGGGCTCCACCTCGGCCAATTTCATTCGTTTGGAAGCATGTTTATTTCCGCCTTCCTCCAAAACGGCACTGTCCGAGTTTGATGATTCTGAAAAACCTCTTTTGCTTGTGGAGATCTCAGAGGAATTTGCTATCACATCAGACACGGGCCCACAATCCACAAGGCAGGATGAAACATCACTCGAGTCTTTTGCTTCTTTGTTTACATCTTCATCCTCATCATTCTCTGGTTTCTTCTCAGTATCCATCATTAATAAAGTGCTGATGAAGTTCTCTGTGCCAGTGGTGACTCACTTCGCACTCATAACCTGTAAAGAAAATAGACATGGTATTATAACCTTTGAACATAAAGACGTTAATTTGAAAGTCAACATAAAGTGACACACTGGGTGAAAACATAAAATTAGCCTCGGTGAGAGTCCAATATGCTGAGATGACCCTGATATGCGATCCTTATGAGAAGTAGGAAATCAGACTGTGGGAACACCGCCTCACCTCGCTGCTGACCCAGAAAGCAATACCGTGGGACCTTTGATAGAAAGGGGATTCTCTCAACTGGCTTGCAAAAGAAACTACCAAGTTTCAACTCTCTTTACCAGTACATTTCAAGTTACTACTTTATTTTTCTGAACAGAGAAGCTCTCTTTTCAAATTATTTCAGTGAATTCCCACTCTGTAAAACACATTAAAACAAAACTGCTATGATGCAAGTCAGGGAGTCAGGCTTGCCCTCTATGCCTTTGGAACAGAAGCCCAAGTCCTAGTGCAAAAGGAACACATTTAAAAACAACTGCTTCTGTCTGACTTATTTCTCTTGGCACAATAATCTCAAGATCCATCCATGTTGTCACAAATGGCAGAATTTCATCCTTTCTCACGGCCAAGTAATATTCCATTGTGTATATATGCCACATCTTCTTTACCCAATCATCTACTGAAGGACACTTCGGTTGTTTCCATGTCTTGGCCACCATGAATAAAGCTGCAATGAACATCGGGGTACATATACCTTTACAGATAAATGTATTCAGATTTTTTGAATTAAGAACCATATGGCTTCACTCATAGGTGGGATATAAAACTGACAGCAACAAAGGAACAAGACAAAGAAAGAAACAGAAATACACAGACAACAGTTTAGTGGTTACCAGAAGGTAAGGAGGGAGAGGGCTGATAGAAAAGGGTACAAAAGGTCAAATATATGGTGATATATTATAGAAATGTACACTTGAAACCTGTATAATTTTACTAACCAATGTCACCCCAATAAATGTAACAAATAAAAAATAACTAAAAATAAAAACAACTGCTTATCCTTTTCCCCTGGAGCAAAGAGCCTTACCATTAGTTTTCTAACTGTATGCTAATTAACAGCGTGCACATTCTTATCACATATCACCACTCATGCTCAAGCTGTCTCACCAATCAATGTAAAGCCGCTCCTATTCCAGTTGTCAATCACCAATTTCTTCATCTAATAGTCATTTTGCGTTGTCTGAAGGTTAACAGCAAAAGGAAATGCCAGTGGTAGAGTAGAATTAATTTAGTAAACTTGGGGGAAGAAAAGGAATTTTATTGAGTAAAATGCTTTAAAATCAATAATAATGATTTTATTTTTCATTATGCTATTTAATTCAATAAAAATATGTCATTTTCCATTTACTTTACACCATGATTAGGATTTTCAACAAATGCCATTTGATTTGATGTTAATAAAAAGCCATCACATATTATGACCTCCAATTTAATAACTTTTTTTCCATAACAATGACAAAAAAAATGAAGGCTGTTGCTTTGACTCTGCTAAAAGTAGGGAACAAAAAATATATACGTGACACTAAAACCATGAGCAACAAAAGAAAAAAATGCATAAATTGGACTTTATCAAATTTAAGAACTTCAAATGTCACTATGCTTCCAAAGCTACTATCAAGAAAATGAAAAGACAACCAACAGAATGCAAAAAACTTTGCAAATCATATATCTTATATATGACTTAATCTAGAACATGTAAAGGACTCTTACAACTCAGTAATAAAAAGACTAATTTTAAAATGAGCAAAGGAGTTGAATATACATTTCTCCAACGAAGTTACACACAGATGGCCAAAAAGTGCATGAAGACATAATCTACATCAGTCATCATTAGAGAAATGCAAATCAAAACCATAATACAATCCCACTTCACACCCACTGGGATGGCTAGAGTCAGAAAGTCAGAGACTAACAAATGCTGGCGAGAATGTGGAGAACGCAGAGCCCTCCCACACTGCTGGCTGGGATGTAAATGGTGATCAGCCACTTTGGAAACAGTCTGGTAGTTCCTCAAACAATTAAACATGAAGTTACCATATAGCCAGCAATTCCACTCCTAGGTAAAGCCCAAGAGAAACGAAAACCTACATGCACACACACAGTTGTACAGGAATGTAGATAACAATATTATTCATAATAGCCAGAAGGTGGAAAGCACCCAAATGTTCATCAGTAGATCAACGGATAAACTAAATGTGGTCCATCCATACAATGGAAAAATATTCAGCTACAAAATGAAGTATTGATACATGCCACAACATGGATGGACCTTGAAAACATTATGTTAAGTGGAAAAAAACAGTTATAAAGAACCACATATTATAGAATTCTTCTTATAGGAAATGTCCAGAATAGACAAACCTATAGAATCTATAGAGACAGAGAGTAGATTACTGGTTCCTGGGGGCGGGGAGTGATAGCTAAAGGGTACAGGATTTCTTTCTGAGGTGATGAAAATGTATATTCATTGTGGCGATGGTTGCACATGTCTGAATATACTTAAATCCATTAAACCACAGTCTAAATAGGTGAATTGAATGGTATGTGAATATTTCAATAAAGCTGCTTAAAAATGTATCCATTGTCATATATAATCCACAATACGAAAACATCTTGTATCTGTTATTATATTGTTATACAATATAACACGTATCGCTCTCATTAAAGAGCGAAAAAGATAAATGTACATGGTTTTATTACACTTATAAGATGTTCACCATTTCTTCAGGATGTGTTCCAGAAAATATAAATTATGTAAGAGGTTAACAGGTATTTTTTTTAGGGGGTGGGGGGGAAAGGGGGCATATCCCTGGTCAAATAAGTTTAGAAAAGTCTGGTTTAAACAAAATTTCTTTACCACAGGATATCTCAGTATATAAGCGGTTCCCAAGCAAATTCATTACAAAACTCTGTGTTTATAAAGATCCAACAGACCTTTCAGAAAAATGCTCTTTTAGATAAAGCACTGGTTTTGCTATTCAGCCTTCGTAACGGAGGGATGAAAGGAAGAATGAATGATGTGTCTGTTCCAGAAACTGCACTTAGCGCCCAGTATATGCCAAGTATTCTTGGTTGTAGACACTGGACTTACAGAACAACACAAAATCTCTGCCTCCGTTGTAAGGGGTGAGCCAACATGTTTTTTTAAATAGATCTTCTCCATCCAGGACTTCCCCTCTGGTCAAAAAATCCCAGGGACTGAATTTCTCTCATGAATGAAACAACTAAAAAGGGGGAAAAAAACAAACAAAATGTATGAAACGACAGCATGAGATGCTGGACAGCAGCCTCAGTGACCCCTGAGATGAGACCTAAGTCCAGCTGACCCCCTGGAGCGAGGACCCGGGCCACAGCACAGGGAGGGGTCTCCCCACAGAGCTGAGGGGCAGCTCGAGTCCTCAGGGAAGAGCAAAGGAGAGGACAGAGGCCGAAAGAGAAGCCCGGGGTCTGCGGGGGTCTCTCATGTGGCCTTATTAAGACAAAGCACAGCCATCTTCCCAGACAGTCTCAAGCCAGGTCACACTCAGGCCTTGGTGCCTCCTCTCCGAGGCCACCGCTGCTCTGAATTCTTCCACCACAGACCAGTTTGGCCTGTTCCCGAAGTTGCCTTTGGGGGGAGGCTTGTTGGGTTGCAGCAGCAGTGTGACCAGGCTGAGCGCATGCGCTTGTGTGGATTTACCACAATTTCGCTGATGGACATCTGAGCTGCTGCCCTGTTTTTGCTATTATGGTGAAGCCGCTGTGAATGCTCCTGTACACGTCTTTTTATGAACGCACGCTTTTATTCCTTCTGTATAAATACATAGGGGTGGTATTGCTGGGCTACAGGGTATGTTTAACTCCATCCGACACTGATGGATTTTCAAAGTGGCTGCACTGTTTTACACAGCCACCGGCAGCGGCTAGCAGTTGGACTGGTCCCCGGCCTCACCCCCATCCGAAGCTGTCAGTCTCTTATGTGTTAGTCCCTGTAACGGGTGTGTGTGGCTTTCCGCTGCTTTCCCCGTGACCAGTGACAGTGCCAGATACTTTGTCACGTGCTCTGTAGGGCACTGGGTGGCCTCTGCCTGTGTCTTGAATTGTCTATTTTCTTACGGAGCTTGAGGAGTTGCTCATATATTCTGGATATAAACCCTTTGTCGGATATATGTCGGATATAAGTATTTCCTTATAAAAAGGAAATACTTGCTCCCTTTTCATCCTATTAATGCTGGCTTTTGATAGGCAGAAGTTTTACATTGTGATGAAAGCAATGTTTCCCCTGTCCCGGTTGGTAATGCATCTGGTTTCTTTTCTGCCTCCCCACACGGGACTGTAGAGGCATGGTTTATTTTACCCCCCTTTCACCCAAGGGCCCAGAACAAGTCCAAGCACATATAAGGCGCTGGCATGAGCAAATACCTCACTGCGAGATGAGAAATGTCTCCTCTCTTAAAAAATTTATAGATGAAATAAAAAACGTCTGAGATGCATTTCAGAGCCATCCAGGAGAAGGGCACAGTGAAGGTGCTTAAAGCTGAGTGACAGTGACAGGGGACTCAGTGTCCGATTCTATCAAGTTTGGCATAAGTCCGTATATGGATATGCTTGCAAAGGTGCAGGACAGAAGTCATATTTGTCATATTTAAATTTCTGTGAATGCTCAGTCTATGACAGTGTGAATTATCTTCCTTTTCACGACGGCCCAGCCATCTCCTCCTGTACCCACACTGCTCTGCACACCTCTGCGCTACCTCCTCCGTGGCCACTGGCGGGAGTGGCGTCTTCACAAGGGGACGTATAGCATCAACAGTGCTCAGCACAAATGTTCTAATGATGACACCTGCTCGTATGTTTTTGGAGACAAAAGAATGACAACTACATTCCTGTATGGAAGCAAAAGAATGACATCCTTTATTGTCTTCTAGATAATGACTCTAAAAATTCTAAAACAAAAGGAGGAAATGTTTCTACACTTATTTCCCAATTGCCTTTTTAAATAATGAAATAATTCAACATGTCAGTATATCAAGAAAGAATAACCTTCAACACATATAGAGAGCGCGCGCCTGCCATGCGAAAGGAACTCTAATGCTACAAGCACGCTCTTCGCCCTCACCAGCTCACAGCCTATCAGGAGCCACTGACACGCACGGGAGGAGCGCTAACACGAGGCCACACACTATGACCGTGTGTGTGCTGTAAACTGAGATCTAAGGCGGTATAAATGAACAAGGATCATACTTCCAAGTGAAATATTTGGCTAAAATAGCAGAAATATCATCTTAACTAAACCTTGAGGTGATGAAAAATCATGTTTTTCTTTTGTTGAGGCAGCAGGTAGGGACAGCTAGTTAAACATCTTAAGTCCAAGAGAGATCAGGCAAAGCCGTAAAACACAGTGAGCGAGCAAGGCCGCGGGCGGTCCAGGCCGCCTTCTAGTGCGCCGCATCCTAGAGTGAAGGCAGCGGTCAGCCAGGTCCGCGTCGCACAAGGCTCTGAACTAAGTAAGGGCTGGAATCTCCTCAGCAGTGGCGGGGCAGCCACCACAGCAGCATGGCTTCAGGAAGACTCCTTTTCTGTATGCAGGACATCTCAGAGATAGAGACGGCCTAGGAGCCCAAAAGGTGCGCTCAGCAGTCTAAGCCTAGAGGCCCAGAGCTGAGGCGAGGCCAGCGGGAAGGACTGCAAAGCGGCCTAAGGAAGTGCCTTCCAGTGGGCTGCAGGGGGTGAGATGGAAACAAGGGCGTGTATGCTGATGTCAGCTAAAAAGGAAAAGCTTCCTCAGAAGGTGTTGGAACAAGCACACTACCACCAATGGAGACGTGGGAGGGTGTCTTTGTTCAAGCAGAATTCAAAAATCGCCCAATGGGGAGGGTTTAAAAGGCTCGTTTTTTCTGGAGGCTTATGTCACTCATTCACTCAACAAACACTCACTGAAAGCCTCCCCTGTTCCAGAAAGCCCCTTTAATTCTCTCAGGAACAAAGCCAACTAACAGACAGGGGACTCAACTCGCTGCCAACCTTCGAGTACAGAAGGCACAATGTCTTTTCTTTCTGAAAGTGCTTGCACTGTGTCCCGTGGAGAAAGAAAATGAGTCTTGGATTTCTTCCCACAGTAAGGCTTCAACATTCAGACGACCTGGTAGGTGTTTAGACGAAAATAATTTGATACATTATTAAGCCAAATCTTCTTCAAGCATATGGGTCCCGTACAAATCCACCCATTACCACCCAACATGCATCCGCACTCACTGTGCCACCATTTTCAAATACGCAGCTCCGTTTATAGTGTCTACTCTTATCCAAATGCTCGACGAGTTGTGCCTTGACTCAAAAAAACAAGTTACATGTCACTTTATTATCTTCAGTTTTACCTATAAATTATTAACTCACCAGGAATCTGTCACAAAGGAAAGTTCCTGCTCTAACTGAAATAGTCTCTGCTACAGTTTAAAAAAAAAAAGTTGCAGAAGTCAAAATTCTCATATACATTTTAAGAAGAATAAAAAACAAATCAATAGCAGCCTTCTGATGACACCTGGTGGCCACTTCTCATGGGAACTTTCTGCCAGCATTTTAAAGGATTTCAGGAACTATTAGAAACGTAACAAATATTCAACCATTTCATATGCTACCTTTACTATGGGCAGCATGCATGAATATTTTCCCTTCATTTCCTTCTTTTTGTTCCACTTTTTTCTCATTCCAATCTAGTCTTCATTTCTCTCTTCATCTTTTTTCTAACGAGTATACATTAAGCAAGCTTGAGCCCTCCCCCC
>NW_017731427.1:3477802-3490325 GCF_001890085.2 Hipposideros armiger
CTCACCAGTAGACAAGGCCAACCACACAAGAAACCACCTTCTCTCTGCGTCCCTCCCACGCACCCCACTCTTCACCCCTCTAGACTCACCCAAATTAGGGCGTAAGCACTGTGAAGTTAGCGCATGTTGGCACTGGGCCACCAGCAAAATCACACAGGGGATACGCGGATGTGGCAGGGCAGGTGTGCACACACGGGCGTGTATAAAAACTCCCAGCCGTGCTTTCAACTCCTTTGTGGAGATCAGAAAGGCTGACCTGCAGAAGTCAGGAAGGCCCACTGTAGGGAGCTGGGACCACCGAGTGAAGCCCACTCCCAAGCCCCGACGACCCACAGAAACTGTGAGGGAATAAACACTTGTTGCTGTAAGCCACTAATTCTTGACGTAATCGCGTATGTATCAACAAATGACTAACAGAATGCCTCTCTCCTTTTCACCATGTCAAGAACAGATAAGGCTCAAGTTCACCTCTCCTGCATATGTATTTCATACATATTTCTTTTCCTATATGCTCCAACCTTTAGCAAAAGTCTTTCGGCCTAGCCCCGTGGTACTAAGGTACACAGAGGGAGGTCAGGGAGTGTTAAATGAGGTATGTAGTTTAAAACGAACGTGAAGAGCAGAATTGCTACCGAACCTCTGTAAGATCCAGAACTTAAACTGACATTTAGATTTATGCCTCTCCCACTACCAAAATCAGGTCTGATACCACTTACAATGAAAAACTGACATAATAAAATCAAGAGTGAGTAAAGAGCTAACTAATAAAAAGATGAGGTGGAGAGTTTTAAATTTAGATTCGTATGGAATCAAAAAAACGTCTTCATGTTTCTGAAAAACCTCCTTGTTTGGAAGAAGACATGCATTTTTCCAGGCCCCGGGAATTGCTCAGCAGCTGACCTGCCTCGGAGCTCACGGGAGCCATGAGTTTGTTCCTGTCCAGCCAGGCCCAGAAATGTTGGCCGCCCACACTGCTGACAGCCCCCGAGCCGGTGAGGCGGCCACACGATAAGCACGCAGACAGCACAGGCCATGGCGCTGAGTGAGTCGGAGCCTTTCGGCCGCACTGACCACCATCACTCCCTCCGGCCCTCCCGCCACAGGCATGTCAGCCCGGAGGGGTGGGGGCTCTGGCCACAGGACTCCAACCTGATCACGCTCCACCTCCAGAGCATCTCACAGGCCATGTTTAGCTCAATCCTAAAACAGCCTTCCCCAGCCAGAGGCCAAGGACACACCGACACCGGCGGCTGGAACCGGGAGCTCCCACGCCCAGTCACATGGAGAAAACAATCCCCACTCACATCAGAGAAGAATATTGTTTCTATTCCAGGGATACCCATGTTCGATTTCAAATATCCAATTCAATTCTGCCTGCAAGTTAAAAATTACAGTGTGTGCCTAGTGCTTAAGTTAGAGCTAAAACAATCACTGATAAACCAGACTAAGGGATCAAACCACGGTGACCATAAGAGAATAAACAGATCAGCCCTTCCATTATCAGAGTCCCACCATTCCAACACTATGTGTGAAGATGTATTAAAGGCAATATAAAACAACTCATGGAGGAAAATAAACTATAAAATTAGCTCAGCCTTCTCACCTGGCTATTTCTTTTTTTTTTTTTTAATCTTCTTACACTGCAAGTACTATTTTGCAAATACAGTACATTGATCCAGTAATACAGTTAATTTTATGACGATCTTATATCAACCACCTCTGACAAATGAATCTTTTGTAGCCAGAAAGATTTTATACAAGATGTTAAAATTTAATATATCTCCTTTCAAAAAGTGTTTTTAAAATCAATGTTTTGTTACCATTTCTACCTAATTGTTTTAAAATTTTTTTAAGAAAGAAAATTTTAATTGGGACAGGAAAATAGGATAGAAGAAAGGAATGCAGATTTTATGAGTGAAACAGAGAACGGGAAAATTCAATGCCATTAAAAGCAGACACATAGGATCGTTTGTATCTTATGCCATTTGAAAAGGTTGTTTTATTATCAGTGTAACTAATCACAATGAAACCATCTCTTATAACTAAAGACATTATAATGAATTTTCTTTACAGCTACAGAGAAATGGGATTTGCTGTTTCACATCAAACAGAACAGGCTGTATAAATTCTTCTTCCTATTTATTGTAAAATATAATTTCATCTATAAAATCAGTCATGAAATATTAAAACTGAAACAACAGAATTTATATCCTTTACTTAATTTAGTTTAAATGGTCTATTCACTAAAAGAAAAAAAGAAAAACGGTGGGGGGGGACAGGACACACTGATAAGAGCCCCTACTTTCTCATTAAATGTTTCCATTAGACACTTTATTTTCAAGAATTTATAATGCAGCCATAAGAAAAGCATTCCATGATAAAAGTTAGTATACTTCCCTTAAATTTGCCTTTCATCTTTTTCAAAAGGCAAGAGAACGAAGCACGTAGCAAATCTACGCTGAAGGGAAGAAAATTAGGAGAATAAAATTAGGAGAAGAAACACATGCTACATTTTACACTGGAATTTTTAAACACTAGCGAACAAGAACAGTGAGGTACAGGTGAGGAGGCCTGTGTTTTCATCCCAGCTACACCAACAAGAAGCACAGGACACATGGGAACCACATAACCATTCTAAGCCCCAGTTTCCTTGTTCGGAAGTGGGAGGAAGGACTAAAATTCCTAAATTCCGTGAGAAAAATCCCTCACTCATAGTAAGGAACTGCTGGACAATCAGCCAATAGAAGAAAAGTATTCTTGGTAATGGCTGTCTTTCATTCCTGCAAAAAAAAAAACAGGGGAAAAGGGGTAGTTCAAAATGTAAAGCTAGGGAAAATATCACTTTAAGAAAACATCTAAAGCCACGTTCCACAGTGCTCTTTCTTAGACAGATTCTCTGGGCCCACCAAAAAGAGATGGAAGACAATGCCTGATCAAAGAACTGCAGGGGAAAAAGACTAAACTACTAATTTTGGAAGAAATCTGGAAAACACTGTAATTCCAAATGTCAATAAGCTAACATCCAATATAAAACTATCAAGTCTCAAGACACTTGGAATATAAATTATTGGGTATCGAAGGTCTGAGCGTTAAGGAAGTGTATTTAGAAAGGAGAACTTCAGTATTAAATTTTAAAAATATAGTTCTAACATTTATATAATAAGGTTAATAGTTTTTTTCCTCTGTGTGGTGAAATGATAGGTAATTTTTTCTTCTTCTTCCTGGCACTTTTCTGTACTTTGCAAAATATATTACTTTTGGGGGAAAACTGAGGGGGAAGCTTTAAAAAAATCTTTACATGATTGAATGAAAAATGATGGCTGCTTCAAGAGAGAATAGAAACCCTAAGACAGAGCCACATTTACAATTGTGGTTCTTGGACTAAATTCAGAATCAAAACAAATAAACAGTAAAATCAGGGGGGACTCGTTAACAGTCAGAGATGCTTGGGGTCTAATTTGGTCAAATCACCCACAGACACCAAGAAATTTACCTCGGCCCATCGGACCTCGCACCGAACTCGAGAGTGGGGGCAGGAGGACCAGCACACGGGCACAGCTGGCACCCAGGCCTCGGGTTCGGATACCACTCCACTAAAAGGAGCCTGGGCTCCTCAAATGTGGGGCCAAGGTCCTACACTTGGGGCCCAGAGCATCTTATTATGTCAGAAAGTGAGCAAGTTCATTTTAACAATGATGCCACAAAGACACAGGAGTCAGATGGAAGCGATTCCTACTGGCCAGGTCCTACTGGGACAAGTTGAGCATCGAAATAATGAAGTGCCGTTAAACCATTAAAAGCAGTAATGAATGAGTCCATTTTAATGATGGGAGACACAGAGACAGGCTGATGGGGCAAAGGATGGAACAGAATGCTGAGGGCCCCCTGGGAAATATGGAGGAAGTACAGGACACAGGAAACCCCACTGGCAGAGGCTGTACCTAGCGGCCAGAAGCACGGATGGATGCTGTGTCTCCCTACAGACTGGGAGGCGGAGCGGAAGGGAAAAGTCAGTAACCGTCCGGTGGGTGAACCAGCACCGTGCCAGGGTGATGGAAATTAGCACCCTCGGGAGGGCAGCCAGCCATGGGGCGCCCCAGATCTGTCACCCCGGGAAGAAGAGGACGCCCATGCATCGCTGCGGCCAAGACACAGGACCCACAGGGGACAGACAGGAAACAGCCGAGGAGCACAAAGTGAGAGATAAAAGGAAAGCGAGGAAGGCTGTACTCTTCACGACGCCAATGTCCTGAAAGTCAGACTAGGGGGACGTGCCTGAAGAAAGCAGGCTAAGGAGACAGGACGCCCAAATGCAACACCTGTTTGCAGGCTGGCCTGTGCTGGCTGGCAATGCCCTAAGGACATTTCAGGTCAGCCGACAGAAAGGGTTAATGTCTGTGTCAGGTTGATGGGGGGGGGGGGGGAGCCCAGCCAGCTGGGGAAGCACTATTTCCGGGTGTGTCTGTGAGGGTGCTTCTGGGTGGGGTCAGCACTCAAATGGGCAGATGGAGTCTAGACTGCCCTCCCCAGTGCGGGGGGCGGGGGGGCACCATCCAATCTGCTGAGGGCCCTTGAACAAAACAAAAAGGTGCAGAAAGGGCGAATTCGCTTTTTTTCTGGGACAGCCATCTTCTTCTGACCCCAGGCATCTGCACTCCTGGTTCTTGGACCTTCGAGACCCAACTGAATTGTATCACTGGCTTTCCTGTTCCTCCAGCCTGCAGAAGACTGGGAATTCGCCTGGGACTTCGCCGCCTCCATGATCATGTGAGCCAACACGATCATAAATAAATATCCATCCTACTGGTCTGTTTCTCTAGAGAAGCCTGCCCAATACAGGTTTGGTACTGAGAGAGGCCCTAGAGGAACAGGTATTAAGGATGAGTTTCTGAATTGGCTCTGGGGTTTCTGGAACTAGCTCTCTCATCTGATTAAAGATACTGGTGACTCCATTTCCATTGCAGAGAGGGCATCTGTCTAGAGTCTACACTGTGACCTGTACAGATACACAGACTATCTGCACCAGCAGCCACCTGGAAGCAAAGCTCCGTCACTCTGTGCATGATAACTTACGAACATTTCTGGAAAGCTAAGGAATATGATGACTTTGGTTAGTTGGCTCTACTATCATTGGACAAGTGGGGCAGGAGACAATGAGCTTGGGGATCAGACTCCCCAGCCACAGCACAGGTGACCCAGGATGTCCAGGTATGTCTTGGGGGACAGCCTGACCTCTGCAGCCTCGGGGCTGAAAGGGCTGAAAATCAAACTCAGAACCTCACTGGGTGACTGGCCACACTGGGAAGCACACTGAACTCTCAGCCACACAGGGTGTCTACTATTTAGGAAAGAATAAGGTTCTATAAATTGGGGTACGAGGGAGGGAAGACCCTGATGAAGCTGGAGATCCTGAGCCCCAAAATTCTTATGAGTTTTCTTTGCCAGTGGAAGAGGTCTCCCCATCCCCCGGGAGGTAGCAGCCTGCCAGCTCCTCTAATAAATCTCATTTCATGTACTTATAAGTGAAAGACAGTGCATTTGCTTCTAAAAGTCTTGAGTGGAAAGCGGCACCTACGACTCCATCTCCCCTGCCTCGCTGTAGGGAGGGTGAAAAGGCGGCTGGGGGCCGGCCAAGTGGCGCGATGGTTGGGAGCTGGCTTGGGATGCCAGAGGGCCCCGGTTCGGATCCCACATATGAGGGCCAGTGACACTGCCCTCTACAGCTAAGATGCTGAACAGCAGCTCAACCTGGAGCTGGGCTGCCCTGAGTTGCCGGCGACGGCGTGGGCTGCAGCCCCTGTGGCAGTGGGTTGCCATGGGCTACCGTATGTAGCCAGCAGCCAGCATGAGCGGCCAGCAGCCGCAATAAGCGGCCGTCCAGAAGCCAACAACTGATGTGCCTCGCCTGGGAGGAGCGCAATGATGGTGCCAACTTGGGCCAGTGAAGCAGCGTCCTCCACAACTAGACTGAGGAACAAAATGACAGCAGCTTGTCTGTTCCCCTTCCCCCAATTCCCCAGCACTGTTTCCATCCCCCCAATTCCCCAACAAAAATCTTTAAAAAAAAAAAAAAAGGCAGCTGGGAGCCCCGCACCTCTCGCGGTCTGCTGGGAGGGAAGGCCTGATGTAGGGGGACAGCTAGCCAGTTCTGACTCAGACCAATCCAAAAATTATCCTAGTGCCTGTCACTTTACCTTTAAGGAAGGCTCTAAGACTTACAAAACCCTCTCCTGAGAAATGAGGCTATCCAGAAGAGCACACCTGGGTCTATTACTCCACATTTGTAAAACAAGGGAATTAGAGACAATACCATTCATTTACAAATTTAGCAAATCATCAAAACAGGAATCCCCAGGTCCTACCCATGGAGACATTCTGATTAAGAAAATCTGGGGTGAGGATAAAAATCAGGAGTTATCAAGAGCTGTCTGCGTGACTGAGGGGCCCGCTTTGGGACCCACTGGATTCAGTCCCTCCTGCCCTCAAAAGAACCAACATATACTAAACATATATTTACCAGACACAGAGCTGAGCTGCGGAGGAGAAGAGGAGGAAAAGGGGAGAAAGAAAGGGAGGTCGGGGAGGAGAGAAAACGTACTGTCCTAAACAGGGCTGTCACACACAGCTTCCAACACCAGTCATCTGCATCACACTTTGCAAAATTATTCTGCATGTCATTTTAGCAAACTCTCCTCTCTCTAGCCGCCCCCGTGAAATCCTAGGTCTTAAACACCACCCACAGGGAAAGCCAGACTACGAACCATGAGAAGTCTTAGTGAAAACTGATCTCATTTTCTAAAAGACGGTAATTTCTACCACTTCTCCTTGATCTCAATTTTCTAAGCTATTTTTAAAAGTACATTATCACCTGAGTTTAAATTCTAATGGTTTTATAAGTATATGCACTCCTCTAACTGTGATTCCTCATTCTATAATAACTGATCCAATGATTATATATCAAATTCTGATCCATAATTCACAACCAGCAGGAATCCCAACTGAACTGTATGCTGCAAGAGAGTGTCTGCTGCTTGTTCTACAGTTTAAAACACAAAGTTTCCATTTTCCTTGGGCTTTGGATGCAGTGGATGAGTATACTGGTGTTACTCCAGCTGTATCAAAAAGTGTCTTTTCCCTACAAGGCTTCTTATCACCTTACTTGTTTTTATTTCAAACTATTTGGGTTTTTTGTTGTTTTTTAATGAAAGGAAAAAAGCACAGCATATAAAACAAAAGAGAAGTATGAAAATCAAACATTGCAAAGCGCTCGGAATTAAGACAGGTTATCTAGCTTTCACAAAACGCAGCTGAAGCTAGAAGAACTGTTTCAGTTTAGAACTCAACAGTCTGTTTTAAAACTCCTGTTCCACAGTCGCCCATAAGGGAATCTGAGGAGCACATGTGTACCGGAGGCAGACGTGCCTGTTACTAAAGGACCCTCCTGCGCTGTCAAATCCTTAATGAGGGGCTGACTCTGCTACAAAGTATGACATTACATAATTACAAATTTGTGACAGTGCTAGGTGGTTTAGACAATTGTAGCAGTCGGAATATCAAACGAAAATAGCAATGCCATGATTCATAGGACATGTAATTTGATTTAGGACTTCTAGAGCCATATTTTTATTTTCCTTACACTTACTAATTTCAAGGAGTGACTTAAAATGATGGCTTACAATAAGGTTTATAGTAAAGCAATGTGTATTTAAGAAAAAGACTTCATAATATGGGATAAATATGACACTCAAAAAAAAATTATCAAAGGCTAGAAAAAAAGCAGGAGAGTAGAGTTCCCCAAAGTGCCCTTTTTAGCAACCAATTGCCTAAGCCAAGGAGGATTTTCCAAATCTTATGACATGGTACCACCACTTCTAATAAACTGGAAGGTGCAATCCTTAGACCCAGAAACAAAGTGCAATTACCTGTTCTACTTTAGGGACTTGTCATCTCCTAGAATAAGGAAGTCACGTATGCTGGTTTTAAAACAAAGTAATTGAAAGCAGCAGTGAATCTACCCTCCGCCAGGCCTCCACACTCCCATTCCTACAAGGACTTTTTCTCCTTGTAACTCCGACACTCAGACATACTCTGTCTATGACTGTCTACCTGGCAGGGCTTGCAGGCATCAGATGTGGGTGTCCGTGGGCACCTTTCCCCCTCATGAAACTGCAGCAGTAGTGATACAACCCCCAGAGGCGCACTGTGGGCCTCAACCCTCAGCTAGCTGAGTGTAAAATTAGCACATACTGACTGGGCTTCCACCAGTGCATGGGAATAAGAGCTCACAGCAAGTGTTAACAATCATTAGCATCAAAACCCCTCTTCTTTTGGAGATCTCCACTCCTGAAACTACTTTGTATCATAACCCTGCAAGAATGTATCTCTGTGACCAGACACCCATATCTTTTTCATTCAAACAGTCCCTGTGTAGAAAGATGTGCAAAAAGAGAAAAACGTGAATGTTTGTTTTGTGGACCTGACTGACCTAAGGAACGGTTCAAACCCCGTAGAGAACGTTGTATTAGTTTGAGCCAAAATGACAACTGCCAGGAAGTAACAGCTCAAATGCTCCAGAGAGTAACAGTTTTGCAGCAGGTTTTCTGAATTTGCAATTAAGGAAAGAATACAAGGAAGGCAACATGAAGGTGGGAGAAAGCAAGGTGGGGTCCGATTCGGGGGTAGTTAAGAGCCTGTGCTCTCTGGAGAGGGATCATGCCCTCAAGGGGTAAAGTAGTGCTTCCAGCATCTCAGGGAAGCAATGGACAGCGCTGGCTTAAGGCAAAGACGACTTTTACTAAAGAAGTTACAGGCCTGGGGCGTGACCACCCACCACCACCCACCCTGTTAGGAAACTGATGATTAGATCACCCTGTGAGGTTACTTTCCCTAGAACCCTGTTTTCATCCAATTTTTTAAATATTTGATACAAAAACTAATTTTTATATGTGCAAGGTGTTAAACATAATGTAACAAAACCCTGACTATAGATCACAGCTTTGGTGTCTCTATCACCTTCCCTCCACTAACTTGGAAGTTTGTGTTTGCAATTTACCTGTTTTCTTTACTATTTACCACATCTGTATTCCTAACAATATGCAATTTTATTGTGCATGTTTCTAAACTTAAAAAGTAAATAAATAATGGGGGAAATAATATGTGCTTTCTTCTGGAAATAGCTTTTTTCCCCTGGAGGCGATGTTCCTGACACTTATCCCCTGATGGATGTGGCTGAAATCCATTCGGTCTCACGGCTGTGTGGTCCTTAAGTATAGGAATACACCATTTATCCATTCTCCTGTGATGGACATTGCTTCCAGTTTTTTCCTTTTACAGACCATGCAACTTTGGGCATTCTTGTACATGTCTCCAGGCACTCGTGCACATGAGTTTCTTTAGGGGAATGGTCTGCCCATTTTAGCATGCATCACATCACCGGGACAGCCTGCTAAGGCTGACGGCTAGCCCATCCCCAAAGTTTCCTAACCAGTAGGCCTAGGGTGGGGCCCAAAAATGTGCCCTTTTAGTAAGTTCCCTGGAGATGGTGGGAACACCACGTAGAAGCACTGCTCTAGGATGAAGACCCAGGAGTGGAATCACTGGATCAAAGGGTGCATGCAACTTTAACTTGACCAGATAATTCCAAAGTTATATGGTACCAATTTACACTCCCATCAGTTGTAAGCATTCCAGCTGTTTCCTACCTCCCCCACAGACACTGTCACATGTTTATATCTTTGTCAACTTAATGTATGACACTATATGCCATTTTGGTCCTAATTTGCCTTTCCCTAGTAATTATTAATAAGTTGAGAATCTTTGCAGTCATGTTTCCTCTTCTGCCTATTCCGGTAATTTACCCATTTTTCTATTGTTCTTATTGATTTGTTGTTTTTTACCGTTCTGGATACCAAACTTTTATCAGTAATATGTACCAAAAATATCTATTCTCACTTGTGACTTGTCTTCACTTTCTTGGCTTCTTTTAATAAACACTAGAGGTCAGTGTTAATGTCATCAACAACCGATCTTTTCCTTTGTGGTTTGTTCCTTCTGTGATTTATTTAAAAACCTCTTCCCCACAGCACTCATATAACCACTGTCCTACACGGTCTCCTAAATGTTCCATAGTTTTGCCTTTCATGTCAAAGCCACTCCTTGTTGACTTTTTGGTTGATTTTTGTGAATGACATGAATTAGAAATGTATCCCACCCTCAAAAAAGTGTCCTGTTTGGTAAGAGCCACAGGCGCCGCCAACTTGAACTTCAGGAGGATACAAAAAGTGCCCCAAGTGAAACGTTGATTAGGTGTCAACCACTACTTTATGGAGGTTTATTCTGCTCTCTCTGAGGCAAAAAAACACCTGGAAATTTTCAATGTGAAAACGTGGAAGGTTATTAGTAAACCAGTCAGACTATGATCCCCAGCTCACCTGCTGGGTCAGACTCTGGGCTAGGCCCGGCATGTCGGCAGAAGCCCCCACGGTGACCCTGACGCACCTCCAGGCTGAGAACCACGGAGGGAAGAGCAGAAAGACTGGCCTGTAAACCAGGAGATCTGATTCTAATCCTTGCTCTGCCACTCATCTCCAAGGCGGATTTGTCACTTAGTTTCTGTGGGGCTCAGCCTCCCTATTGGACACGAGGGAACCGGGACAAATGGATGCGACATCCGTCCCCCTGATCTGCTAACTGTGAGGGCACTCATCCCTACACAGCCGAAAAGAGGAGAGGGTACCAGTGTGCCACCACACTGCCCCTTCATCAAAATGAAAATGTCTTCATCAACTGGTCTCTGAATCAGGTTTAACAGCTCCAAACTAACTTATTATTTTGAATAACATTGTGCTTGCTTCAGCGAAAGCCTCTGGGAGATGACTAGGTTTAGATGAGGTTGTGAGGGCTGGCTCCCAAGAGGGGATCAGTGTCCTCACAAGAGGAAGAGACCAGCGTTCTCTCTTGCTCTCCGCCATGTGAGGACACAGCAAGAGGGGGTCATCTGCAAGCCGGGGAGAGCCCTCACCAGGAAGCTGCAACTTGATCTTGGACTTCTCGACCTCCAGAACTGAGAAAGAAACGCCTGCTTTTTCAGCCACCCAAGCTTCAGTGTTTAGTTACAGTGGCCCAAGCTGAAACACTGCCAGTGTCCCCTCTGGTGTGGGATCTAACAGATAGCTCAGAACCAGGCTCCTGTCCCCGAATAAAGAACGTGAGTGATCAGGCCACAAAAACTATTTAACAAGTATGAAAAGCAAAGAATTTTAAAACGTACAGCGCTAGATATTTCCATAACTGCGTAAGAAACACAGCTTCATTTCATCTCCTATTCATAAATTTATACACTGGGCTTCTCCTCACAACCTGTGATACCTGTAAAAACCAATCTCAGAGGATATGGAATCAAAATCAAAGAGTCTGTTTTATACAGGTTAGGGCACTCTCCTCTAGTTAAACAAACCTAATGAGGATGACTGTTGAGAGAACCGTCCCATCAATCAAGTGAATACCCGCTAATCCATAAGACCTAACCTATCTTAAATAGGTTCTCCTGCAAGCTCTCGCCACCCCTTGCCAGGCAGTCAGACATAAAGTCCCCTGTGTTCCCGTATCTCCATTTTACCCCTTAGCAAAAGGCATGACATCTATTTGCGTCTGTCGCCTCAACCCGACCTTGAAATCATCTAGGGCGTACGCTGCTCTCTCCAGCACCTGGAATGGTGTCTGCACAAAGCAGGCGCCAGTGTCTGCTGCTGCAACCTCTCTGCTCAACACAGTGGAACTCTGTCCTATCCCGCAGCTTTTCTGTAAATCGGACATCAGTCCAAAACATTTCTTTAAAGGCACCAGCAGCAATCGTTACCACCAATAATCGCAAGTGCTTCCCACATCACACAGGAAGACGGGAGCTACCCGAGCCTTGCCTGAGTTTTTCAGACGTGCCAGCAGGAGTCAGCCACTTCACCTGTAGCAAACTTGAACCAGAGGGAACAACAAGCACTTGAGATGTGAAGCCTCACGTTCATTTTGGTCAAATGATTGAACCTGGGTCTCAGCTGGTGGACAGGGATAGTAATGCCTACTCTCCGAGGCCGCTGTGCACATGACGTGTACGGGGTGCACAGCATCACACGAGCTCCCCTAAGGATGCCCCAAGCCGGGTACGGCGCTCCGCCTGGACTGACACCTCACCGCGAAGCACGTGCGCACTGCAGCCAGGGCCTCGGGCGCGGCCTGTGCAGCGACACCTCCGCCACCACTAAGGCCACGGCTACCCAGAAGGTCAAGACCGCCTACGTGTGCTTGTGGAGGCTCACCCTGGCAAGAGAGCCTGTTCTAGGGCTCCCCCACGACATGGACGGACTCTTCAGAACTCAGTGCAGCCGACAGGGGTCGGCAGCTCCCGGCACCCGCCGCCACTGGACTAACCTCCAGAAGGCGAGCAGCGCGCTCGGGGCGTGCTTGCCGGCCGGGGAGAGAGGTGGGTGTCTACCGGGACAAAACCGGGGGTGCACACGGCGGGGGGCGG
>NW_017731427.1:3490800-3492264 GCF_001890085.2 Hipposideros armiger
GTTACTTACCTTTGGGCTTCAGAAACCTAATGAAATTTTAAGGACTGATGAGGACAACCACATATCATTGATGGAAGAGATGGTTTAAACCATTAGAGGGGCGGAGGCGGGGGGAGGGGGGAGGAGGAAGAGCGAAGGGCCCCGGCGGGGCCCCCGGAGTCCAGCCGCCGGGGCCCCGGGCCCGAAGCCACCGCCCCCAGGACCCGCGCTGACGCTGGACGGTCCCCGCCTCCAAACCCCCGCCCCGGCCAGAGAGTAACTTACCTGTTTGCCGACAGAATCGCTCCAGCGAGCCCCTACGACTGACTCCTCCGGCTCACCGTCTTCCCTCTGGGAGGAAGGGGCGGGACTTCCTGTCTTTCCGTTGAGCGACTTCCGGCGGTTCCCAGGGCGACCCTTTCGTGGGCCGATCGCCGGGCACTACAACCCAAAAAGCAGGACCTCGGGCCTGGCTCCGTGAAGCCCACGGCGAGTCCCCTTTTTTCGCTCCGAGGGGCCAACGGACCTGTGTGCTGTCTTGTTCTCAGTACAGCAGCTCTTGCCGGAAGTCCCTCGGCGATGGAACCGGAAGTCCCACCCCTCCCCAAGAGAGGAAAACGGAAAGCTGAAGGAGTCACGTAAAGAAGGGGAGGCAGCCGTCGGGTTCGAAGGCCGGGGTGTCCGACCCGGAGAGCCACCTGGGATGTCCAGAGGGTCCCCGAGCCGGTTCCTCGCGGGAGAAACGGACGCTCGCCCCCCCGGCCGGTGCGGGAGCCGCCGGGGCTTGACGCCGGGCGGCCGGCCGGCTGCCCTTGGCCTTCCCCGGCCCCGTTGGTGCCCGCCGTTTCCGAGGCACCCATGCGGAGGGTCGGGAGCGTGCTGCGGGGCCGGGCGCGTGCGCAGCCTCGGATGGTGTGAGAAGACGGGGATGCCAACGTGGGGCCCTCGGAGGCGCGGGCCCAGAGAAGCCACCCGCCGAAGTCTGAGGCCCACGGCGAGGCGAAGACGCTGGGTGCGCTTGTTAACTAGCCTGGCAGTAAACGCTGAAAAGGCCTTGAGGGTTGCAAACGTCCCGCGTGGACCGCTATTTTATAAACGTTGACGGCGCAACCGTGGCCCGGTAGTCGCAGCCCCTCCCGCCCCTGAGACATTCGCCCGCGGACCTCAAGTGTAGGACACGTTCTTTGGAAACAAAACCTAAGCAGGAAGACGGCGGCTTGAAAAGGGCGATGGCGGAGACACTGTATATAGAGACGGGCGGTGATGGCCCAACGTGGGGTCAGGTTGGGACGCCCCGCAAGGCCGGCCAAGGAGCTTCGTCTTGTGGGCATGCGGACATCTGTTCCACCATCAGAACTGGGCTTAGAAAGGTTATGTTAAGCGACTGGGATTTTAAAATAATCGGCTAACGATAGGCTTTCTAACCAAATCATCTCTCAAGGCCAGTGTCAGCCCAGTTCTGTGTTTAAATTGGAATATTCAGGT
>NW_017731427.1:3492499-3541683 GCF_001890085.2 Hipposideros armiger
ACTCCGTTCAGTCGCAGGTAGTGAAAAGGTGGAGAGCAGCACGTGGAAAACAGTTTTCTCAGGACAGGTGACCAGCCAGCCTGTCAGTGATATTTGTTCCATTTACCAACATTTATTCGGCGCCTGTTAAATAAAAGATAAGTGAAATTAGATTCTGTCTTCAAAAGCGTTCACTTGAAATTCACTTAGAATTTACTTGAAAACATGGCACTTATTAAAACAATCTTTTAATATCTATTTCAACAGTGTTAGTCTTCTATGACAAGGTGATACATTTCTCAACAATAACAGTAGCACGATTCGCATGGATTAGGCACCCTGTGGTTCCTTGGGTGATGAATCTTTCTATCTTAACGTTGGGGATTTAGTTAACATTTTATCTTCCTTTAAACAACGTAACAAAATCTTAATTTACTATTCAGTTCGATCGTGGGCTATTTTGCTGAGATAGGTCAGTTTGACCTCATTTCCTCGTGTGTAAAATTAGTGATTCAGGGCCGGCCGAGTGGCTCATTGGTTAAGAGCTCGCTCAAGAGTGCGCTCAGCAACAGCGGTTCAATGCCCGGCCCGAGCTGAGCTGCCAACAGGTGGCAGGATGACTCAGCTAAAATAAAAAATAAAATGAGTCATTTAGAGTAAAGTTCCCTTTTGAAATTCTATTGCTATAATAGAAGAGGTTCTGAAATTCCTAAATCATAGTAATAGTGTCTAATAATAGTATTCTCATTAAAGGACTTTGCTACATTAGACAACACTAATGAAAGCTATGGTTTATTAAGCACCTACTATATGTACTATATGTCATGCAGTGCTCTAGAAAAATCCAAGAATAGGAAAATTTTGGTAATGTTTTTCTGTCATTAGAAAAAAGTTATATATATACATATATATATACACACATATATATTAAACCCAAGGTTATTCATATAACCATATAATTTATATATATATATATATAATTTATACATATAATTATGTTTTATATTTATGTATATTTATATATATAAAACCTTGGGGCTTTTTTAAAAATTGTTTCTCTTCACACCTTTGTATAACCACAGAACAAAAAATTTTTAATTTATTTTTACAAGTTTACTATAAAGCAAGGATAGTCCAATACTTCTCTATCTCCTCTAGCAATTGAAGGGATGGAGGCCCCAAGGATGGGAGGCCAACTTTTATGGACTGAGAAGGCAGACCAGCCAAATGTAGGGTGCTTATGTGAAGCTCATGGAGCCCATGGGTAGCTTGCTCAAAGGTTTTATTCCTTCCATTGATGGGATAGAGCTGATGATCCCTCTGCTAACGTTGAGCTTCCATTCCCACCACTTTCTCTGAGATGGAGCCTCCCAACCCACTGTCTCCTCTTCAGACTCTGCTCTCTGCATTGACTGACGGTGTTTACTGTTGTAGACAAGTGTTTTTAAAGCACTATCCTTACATCTTAAAGCTAACGCCTCCCGCCCCCATCATCTTAGACTACTTCGAGAGATGAGGATTTTTATCTGAGTAATACAAATAACTTTCTACATTATGTTTTTCCATGGAATAATCTGTCTTCACAAAGATTCCCACAGCATTCCTAAACCAGAGTTTGAGCCATTGTCAAGGATTGTGGGTGCGGCCAGCACTGATCTGAGGATTTTCCTCAAACCCGTCTCTGCCACAGGATTAAACAGGTCTACCTTATAGTTCTTTCTTTGTCACAAATCAACCTAAAGAAAATTGCATAGTTTTGAAACTCAAATATTGTCGATCCAAGTGCGTGGATTTATTGGGGTGTACTCAATGTGTATTACTCGTGCCCCCTCCCACTCTGCAGCCCTGCCCAACAGCAATCCTGGCAAAGGAGAAGTAGCCAATGACTAGGTGTTACTTACCTTTGGGCTTCAGAAACCTAATGAAATTTTAAGGACTGATGAGGACAACCACATATCATTGATGGAAGAGATGGTTTAAACCATTTAAATTTTCATATTTATCATAATACTTCTATCAAAAAGTTAAAGTGTACTTAAGCATATGAAGAACTCGAATTTCTTAATACAGATTGACACAACACTGCCTTCATCACTGTTTACTTTAATCTGCTTGTTTTTAACAAAATACCACATGGTACAGTCATTACTGTTCAGTCATCAGAGGGCCAACTTAGCGCTCGCCGACAATCGTGCCATCTCGCCAACCACCCGGATGTCCCTCAGCTCCAGTTGGAAGTTTCCAGTGGTCTGATTAAGGATTCATTTTCTGGTTCTAAGGGTGAAATTCAAAGCCAGGACTCCTCTGAGCCATGTTTGACGTGGACGGCTGCAGGGATGCCTGGTGATGGTGTCTCTTAGTGAGACAGTCACCTGGGTCACGCCTCAGGCAAAGCCAGCCCTGCTTGGAACTTTCCACTTGCATCAGCCAGGGGGAAAAAAAGCCCTTATTTGTCAGGTTTTCTTTTACTTGCTCCGTGAAGCAACTTAAATGATACAGAAGGATTATTGCCAAATCTACCACAATGGCAGTCGAAGACAGCATATTATATAGGAAAAACAGAGCGAAAGTTTTCAAACTTCATAAATTATGTGTACTCTATCATATTTGAGGAAATAAAGCAATCAATAGATTTACATCTTTCTAGGTATATGTAATTTTTGCCATTAATAATGAATAGTAAACACTTTTGCAATAGCAGGTTGAAAAATTAAAAGGAGAATGTACAAAAAAATATACCAACTTCCATAAATACCAGGCATTATGCTAAAACCTTAAATGAATTAATATAACTCATAACCTCTCTAAGGATATTATTTTCATTTTGTAGATAAGAAAAAGGAAGCTTAAAGAAGTGATGTCTTGTTCTCTGGTTCTGTTCATATTGGGTAACGTTGGTGACTATTGCCCTCAATTTACTGTCACACATACACCGTTCCTACTAATTTGGCCCAGTGGCCTGGAGGGAGTCCCAGTAAAGAGGCTTGCTGGGAGAAGGGAGATGTCCCCATTCCCTTTTTCTGTTGAATACCAATAAAATATGTATTACACCTCTTGATATTATACACAACTCACTGAAGCACTGTCCTTTTTTGTTTTCATTCTTTTTTTTTTTCTCTCAGACCTTCAGATTGGATCATTTCTATTGATCTATCCTCTATGTTCTCTGATTGTCCTGTCATCTCCAATCATCTTTTGTTAAAAGCAGCTAGTGATTTTTTTTTCCTTATTTCAAACATTGCATCTTTTAGTTCTAAAATTTCTGTTTGGGTCTGTCTTATAATTTCTATTTCTCTGATGAGATTTTCTATTTGTGCAGTTATTAAAGGCATATTTTCCTTTATGTCTTTGAGCAGTTATAGCAGCAGCTTTGTCAAGTTATAATGTCTGCTAATTCCAACATACAAATCGTCTTACGTTTCATCTTCATTAATTTTCTCCTTTCTCTTGACTGTGAGTCATGTGTTCCTCTTTCTTAACTGTAGTAATTTTGAGTTGTATCTTAGACGTTTGAGTAATACAATTTAGAGATTCTGAATTCAGTTATGTTCCTCTGAAGATGCTGTTCATCGTTATTGTTTTAACAGACAGTCATTTGGGCTGCCTTCACACTTCCTCCGACTTAGCTGGGAGGCTTAGATCTGCCTCACACATGCATCATTTAGAGGTCATCCAGAGAGCTTCACAGAATACGCAGGATTTGGTGCTTCCCCTCTGTGACTCTGTCTCCTTTCCAGGAACTTCCTCCCCTTAACTTGCGCTGATGTAATAACCCTGAACTCTGCCTTCTGGTTCTTCAAGTGGGATTTTAAACAAAGTTTAGATAGCCTCCTTTATTTGATTATAACAAAATTTGAAAGGAAACATTGGTCATTTTTGGTGACTAATCATCTTTGATGACTAATTTAAGTGCCCTTTAAAGTTCTAATTTCCTTTAAATTAGCATTTTCTGTCATTATATTCCAATGCCTACGAACAGTAATAGTGACAGTATGCTAGGAATAGTTAACCACCCACACTGGGATTTTAAGTCTAAGTTCTTTTTGAATAGTGCTTTGGTGAATTTCAATGTGGGAGGTGAGATGATTTAAAACCATATTTTCTATTATAGTCAAAGGCATAATTTCTCTGACATCTTTTTTCATTCTGAATAACAAATTACACTGGAATATTTCTAAATAAAATTTTTTCACATAATGAGAATTTTTTTCTCTTCAACCTACCCAAATTTAAAAAGCTCAGAAGCATTTATTTACTTACCATAACTGTTAAGAAATTATAGTCATTATACCTATCATCCATTCACATCCACATCATGCTTGGGAAAAACAAAAAACAAAACCATTTTGCTTCAGAAAATCTGTATTTCTGTCTTTGCATTTCATCAATTGATGGAGCCTTTGGATAGCTGAGCAAAGTGTAGAATATTCCCAACCCAGCCTCTGCCTCCCAGAGCTTGCTTCCTAACAAGGAAAGTTATTTTCAATATAATGAGGAGAAAGGTTGCCTTTCTTATGTGTTAAGTGCTCTACAAAATAGAACATAATGTTACCGAGTTTGTCAGCGGAAGAACAGAAGGAATATGTGCAAGCATTAGGTTTTGGTTTAAATGGTATTGCTTGTCATGTAAGGCAGTGGTATTACAGATAAATTACAGATAAATAACTATGCCTGATCTAACCATAGGAACATTATCACAGAAACAAATATCTTGTTTCATCTTATATAATCAAGACCTCAAATCATTACTTAATTCTTTAGCTATTACATGTTCAATTAATATTCAAATTTGAAAATAACATTAAAAAATAATAGCTAAATGACATTGAATACATTTAAAACTAGATATTTAAAATAGGAGAGTATTCGAAAATCATTTGGCCCTATCATAAAATGGTGTTTGGGGACTTGTTTTGTTAAGTGAAAGTAGCTACCAGTAGAAGTGAAAAGCCAAATAGAATAGAATTATCATCTTCTTTTGTGAGCTTCCTTCTCATTGTACTTCAAAGAAATTTGTTGAGCACATATTATGGCCCAGGCACTGTACTTAGCACCACGTTTCCTCAGCTCAACTGGCTGTCACCCTGCAGGGACAGCAGATTAGTGTTGCCCAGTCTTCTAATTGCACAAGAGAAATTATTTGTGTGAAGTCTGTCAATTTTGCAACATGGGCATCCAACTCAAAAGTGCTTAGGACGTTGTGAAGGCTGCATGAAACAGGTGAGGGGATCCTCATGGGGCTCACAGGCTGCTGGCCTGTGGCCTCTGAATGAAGCATGACCCCTGTGAAGACACCATGCTGCCTGGGAGGCCACACATGAGCCGTTATCAGTCAGTGGCACTTCAGCGTGACTTACGTGCTTTTCCCAGAAATAGCTGCTCCCAAGATGGTGTCAACTAGGAACGACGTGGAGAGAAGAGTATAAACTTGAAAGTCCACTTGTGACAGCAGACCTGGCCGGGCACACCCCAAAAATTGCAGCTGCAGAATCAAAAGGAAGATTTTGGCAAGAAATATTGAGCAGCTAATGCATGCAGTTCACATTGCTGGGCCCCTGAAATGCAGAGATTAGTTGGAAAATGGAACCTGATGGTATAGAGCTTCAAGTTTACTGAAATTGTGGGGAGGCGTGGCACATGTGGATGGATCACACAAACGTTGGGACCCTGTGGCAATGCTGGACTTCATCCTCAGACCAGCTGGCTACTCCAGGGTTTTAAGCAGGGGCGGGAGGGACACACAGGCCGCAGTGTAACAGGTACACTGCAGACGTCTGCTGGGGAAGCAAAGAGATTAGGTACTGTGTTTCCCCAAAAATAAGACCAGGTCTTATATTAATTTTTGCTCCAAAAGATACATTTTATTCAGTTATTCATGTAAAAAAATCTACATTTATTCAAATACAGTCGTGTCTGGCTGACGATCTTAACTGGGGCTTATTTTGGGGTAGGGCTTATATTACAGGTACCCTGAAAATCATGCTAGGGCTTATTTTCCAGTTAGGTCTTATTTTGGGGGAAACACGGTAGGAGCTTTTGTGTTAACCACCAAAAGTTATAGAGGATTTGGCTTACAGGCCATGGGAGAGACCGCAGAAGTGGTGGAAGTGGTGGCTGCTGAGAAATGGTGTTGATTGGCCTGGATATTGTATTGGGTTTGAAAGGGGAAAGAATCAAAGAAGATTCAGGGTTCCTATGGTCCATTTACCAGGGCAGGGAACCCCAGAGGGGAAACAGGGTGGGAGGAGGGATGAAAGTTTCCATGTTGAAAGAGTCTAGCGTCTGTTATGAAATACGCAGCAGGATTGGGGGGTTGGCCTGGGCGTCCTGGGCAGACACGACGGCCGAGGGAGGGATGCCCTGCACATGGAATGAGAAGAGGCCACACCAGGTCCTCTGTGTGTCCTTGGTCCACGGCCTTCCTTGAGCTGCGAGTGCAGACAATGTGTCACTGATGGGCTCACGCACTGTCTAGTGTGCACTCACACAAGGTGTCCAGGCCAATGCACTTTATGAACAAAACAGAAAGCCAGACACACACCCCAGTCCTCAGTATTTTCCATAAGAGCATCTACCAAATCCAACCGACAGTCCTAACCCCTAAGCCTGACGCACTGCCTCCAGTACAGTAACATCCCCTCCTGGTCAAGGTGTCACAACAGACCCTCGGCAGGTACACTGAGCAATCATTTTTATCCATGTGCATGTATTTCTTCAATAAAAAATTTTTAAGCAAATATTTAAATTTCTTTATCCTCAACTTCTTTGTCTTCTTACAACCGATTATTTGGCCTCCTGGCCAATAACGGGGTAGATTTCTCTTACCTCTCTGAACATCACCAACACGGAAGACACACCTTTCTGCCTCCCACACCACACCAGGACCTGGGTAACTAGATGGCTCAGGCCTGGCAGAAAATCCTCAGGGACCTATGAGAGCTGGGGTGGCCGGGAGGCAGAAAAACGCGGGCTCTGGAGTCAGGCATCCCAGGGTTGAAACTCCTGGATTCAGCGACCTCATTCATCCTTCTCCCTGCTCGCCCGGTCTCAGGAATTCCGCAGCAGTGAAGGCCAGTAAATACATTGTATTACTTCCTGACATGGTAAAGCTGACGTTGCATTGCTCAGATGTGGTTACAATATATTTTACAACCAGCTTTTGTTAATTGACTAATCTGAACACTCTTTTAAAAATGTAAATTGCCATCATAAACCCCTAGCACAGTTAGTTCTTGGGAACTCTGCCAAATACACCAGGCAGGTCCCACAAAACCCAAAATGTCACGGGATGCAATGTAATCCAGCAAAGAGGGACCAAGCTTAATAGGAAAGAAAATCAAACACCTGCCAACACTCAACCACAAGGTCAGATGCTCTCTAGCAGCAGAGAAGAAGGGGACCCTTCTTGCATGCCCCCCCCAGCCAGGCTGAGGCCCCACTGGTGTCCCCTCTCAGTGATGAGAGCCAGGGTCACCTGACTCACTGGCCCTGTGGTCCAACCATTTCAAATGAGGTACAGCAAGTTTTAAAACTGGCACTTCAAGAACCCACAAAAGGATGGAACGTGTTATTGCTTTGTTTTTATTTGGAATCATAAGAGAAACATTTTTAATAAACCCTTAAATTCTTCTCCATTAATGTGATTTAGATGATGCTTGTATAAAGACTGAATTGATTTGTTTACATACACTCAGCCTTAGAAAAATTACATTCTTGTTTGTTTACACCTTCAAATTCAATCAGGCCCAACAAGACAGTTAACTAAAATGATTAATGAATTCAGCGCTAGCTGATGGCTTTAAATTTAGAATGTGTTACTGATGTCAGGGTTGATTAGTTCTCTATCTAACACTGATGCTATTAAGAGCTTTGAGCAATTTACATGTAGTCATTGAGTAAAATTCCAGTGGGCTGAGCGAAATCCTATCGGGATTGATTCCACTGTGGTGCATTGACATGGGCACAGAGGCTGGAGGAGTGGGGGTGGGCTTCACTGACGGGAGGAAGAGAACAGGAAGAGGAGGGTCAGCTGGCATCCTTAACAGCAACGGTCAAGAGGCTTGGGATAAAAAGTCCTCCTCTTCACACAAGGAACCCGAAGTGGCATGTGGATACGAACACTGACCATGTCCATTCCAGAGCTTTTCAGAAGCAGGAGAAATAAGTGCAGGGAAGCAAGAGGCTAACATGGTACCCTGCTTTAGTGACGCCTCTAAACATGAACCCACAGGGAGATCACGGAAGTCAGTGGTGGATAGCCACACTTTCATTAATAAGATACAAGGGAGATGTGGCAAAAGCAAGAGTGAAGTAAGCGCCGACTGTCCCTGGCTGGAAGGATTGTGTGTCATGAGCACTTCTGGACCTGGAGTGCAAACTGGAGTGACACGCCAATCAGATTGCCAGGGGAGAGTCTAACCGAAGAGCCATTGTTGTGCTCACCATTCTGGGGCCAGGGCAGCAGCACTTCGCAAAAATCAAGACTTTAGGAAGGTGGGCAACGGGACGGTAAACCATTTCCAACGTCTGTACCTTTAAAGTACCTTATGACTGGTCCAAATGTCCAAAGACTTTTTAAATGGGAGGGAAAACATTATTGAGTGGACCCAAATTCTCTGGCTATGTAGGCTCTATTTCTGTCCAGGGGTGTGGGAGAGGGGGCTCTGTCAGCAGGTCAGATCTAAGCTGAAACATTCACGTCATTCTTGTGCAGCTGAGCCACCTCTAGGAAAAAGGCAGCAAATAATTTCGATCCCTCTATGTAGTTCCACCTAACAAAAGAAGTAAAGAAAAACAGTGTTATTTTCATTTAAATAACGGGGGGTGGGGGAATAATCTACAATTGAAACAGGAAGATTTGATGCTATACATTCAACCTAAAGTGTGTGGTATGTGAGGAGGTGACGGATGGAGGCCCTGAGGTTGGGGCAGCGAGAGCGCAGTGTCCCCCCGCGACCCCTCGATACCTGTTGATTTTCTCATTCTGAGCGTGCTCGCCGTCATCCACAGCGCCCAGCGGGAGCATTAGCACGCTCTTCCGGATAACATCCTGGAATATTCTGGCAATTGGTATGGTGGAGCCATCGCGGATCATATCTGGCTCAGTTCCAAACACTGAAACACAGGAAAAGAAGGCATTTGAATAGAACAATGACAAGGCCACCCCTCTGCCCTCCCCCACACCCCCCAAGTAACCACCATTACATCAGGTGCCTGGGGTAAGTAAGCACCTTGCTATCATGCAATTTATATTCTCAGATAGTCAACAGAGTCGAAAAGAAAACTGGGATTGTCTTCTTTACAACCACCTACTTTTAACAAATATCTTTAAATACAATTCTAATTTTGAACTCATTTCAGACTGACAGGGAAGTTAGTAAAAATAGTGCCGAGCTCCCATGTGCCACTTACTCTGCCTTCCCTAGTGTTCACATCTTATGTAAGTATTGTACAATTGCCAAGAAGAGGGAATCAAAATTGGAGTGATATTATTAGCTCGGCTCAGACCCTACTAGCCCGTCACGGCTCCTTTTTCCTACACCCCGCTTTCTCGTTGACCCTGACGTTTTAATCACACCTCTCTCTTCAGCTGGCACCATATTTACCTAACTGTTGTTCCTCTTTTCTTCTTTCCCAAATTTTACTGGTAAAATACTGCTACAGCTGGGGGCCGTGGGGACAATGGAGAGAGGAAGCTATGCTCCAAGTCGTGGGCGTCTCCGCCAAGTTTTCACATCCGTGTGCCGTGCACTGATAACCCTGCCAGTTAGAGCTCCCAGGGGGTCTGGACTTCAAGTTCCAGCCCTGCCATTATTAGGGGTGTGGTCTGCTAATAATAATGGTCCCCACTTATCCACGGTTTCATTTTCTGCGGTTTCAGTTACCCATGCTCAACCACAGTGTAAAATGGTAAATGGAAAAAAATTCCAGAAATAAACAGTGCCCACGTCATTCACCTCATTTCGTCACATCACGTAGGCATTTTATTATTCCATCATCACAAGAAGAAGGGTGAGTGCAGTACAGGATATTGTGAGAGACCACATTCATGAGACAGTGTTTGCAAAGTGCCCTGCACAGTTCCCACTCAGCAATACAGCATAAAAAGGACAGTCCAATACCAAAGTTTTAAATGGGACTGCTTTATCCACTGCCCTCCACCCCCACCCCCACCCCCCGGGAACCACCGGTCCATTTGTAAACTGGCAACTCAAAATATCTTAAGTCCAACCTGTTTTGATGGCTCTATTTGCTGCAAGATACTGATTATCTGTAACGTTTGCCATCCATGGGAGCAGTCCTAGCGTCATAGAAACAGCCATCTGGTTGGAACTGTTTCTTTTGGAGAATACATACTCCAGATGCCGCTCCACCTGAAAGGTAACAGTATCAATTAGAAGAGAGATTTGTCCAGGCCCTCTCATGAATATGTAGTAGTCTTTCATCAAGAAACACTGAGAACCCCACCCAACACGTCCAAGTGTTTGATTTGACCTTGGTTCTGCCAGAGGGATGACAGGGAGTGACCGGGTCTCCAGGACAGAGGGCTGCACCCAGGAGGACAAACGCTGGCTCTCCCTCCCCGGGGAGACCCTCCAACCCCAGTCCTGCCCCATCCTTACCACAGTGTCTGAGTGTTCGTGTTTGGTTATTATGAATTTGGGTAATTATGACAATATGGGTAACATTCATAGTATGAATATTACAAATGTTTGGTGATGATGAAACAATACAAGTACAGCTTCTCAAACTGAATATCCCTCTTTTTGGGCTACCAGTATCTTAATGAATATTTTGGGAATATTAAGATTTGGAAATTTATGAAAAACGGGAATAATTCCACGCTGAGCTGTGAAAGAGCCTCGTTGTCAGCGAGCTTCTCTTTCCCCTGGGCTCCATCCCAGTTACTACCATGGAAATCCTCCCAGAAAAACTCCGTACCCTGAAGCATTTCTTCCATTCATTCGACAAGCGATTACTGGACACCTGTCCTGCGGCAAAAAGTGTTCTAAGTGCTCGGATATTGCTGTGAGCAAAATGGACAAAGTCCTGCCCTCAGGGAATGTGTGTTGTGAGAAAAAGGGACAATACTTCCAAAAAGGGAGGGTGGGGAAGGGGAGAGGAAACTGGGGGAGCTGAGAGGGTCTCTTCCGATGTAATTAGCAGGATAACAGAGGACAGGGGTCTGGAGAAGGTCGGGCTGAGGTATTTCTTGAGCTCATTTATTCAGTCCTTCCTGTTAAACTCGAGGTAACCCGATAGCTTGGATAACTCAGACGTATCACTCCTTCCAGATAACACTTTCTTTAAAATAGCTTCTGCCAAAGTATTCATTTTGGACACATGGACACACTAAGGATTGGGGCTGGAGACTTTCCGGCTCCATCCAGCCGTAGGAGGTCAACGTCTTCATCTGTATATAAAACCAAGCTTGCCTTTACAGCTACCGTTTACTTTTTGAAAATTTCCCATCACTCTAACTCCAAATGCTTAGTTACCTGACTACTGTAATTGCATACAATTGAGGAAGGAGAGTTTTGTGGGGATTTTTTACCGAACCAATATTATATTGGCCTTTTGACATGTGTTCGAGTCCCTTCTGTACTGGGGAGAATTAAAAATGGTACTTCAGTGCCAGCCGCTGAGCTGCTCCCTGAGCTGGGTCACGCGCCATCAGACACGGTGCTGCCAGGCAGGAGAGCGACGAAGGCCCGTTACCTGTTTCTCCACCACAGACGTGTTCATGTGCGGGACTAGGCGGATGGAAAACTTTCCTGTAACTCGGCCAGGTATGACTGTTTTAGCTCCAGGCTCATCAAATGCACCCTCAATCCCGTGAATAGAAAGAGATGGGTACCTCCAAAGGTGCATCAGAATTTCCTCCTAAATTAAGAGAAACTTATTTTATTGTATACAAGAATGTTTCATTAAAACTCAGTTGAATTGGATTGCCTGTATCACCGATTTCTGCCCACCTGCGATAGCATTCGTGACAAGTTAATTCTCACCTGACTTAGATATGTCTGGGCTAATAGTACAGGTGGACTTTGCCCCCTGAACATGGGTCCTGTGCTGCCATCACCTGCCCAAGCTGCTCCCAGTGACAAGGGCCCCTCGTCACCCGAGCTCTGAAGTTCGCAGTTATTAAATGGACGGCAAAGGGGCCCTTCCAGAAATTTGAGTCAATGATACATTTCTATGCCCAATCATCACAATGACAGCTTGTGCACGAAATGCATTTGTTTTTCAGAAAGTGTCAGAGAATGCGGCAGACATTTGAGGCAGCTTTCTCTCTTGCTATGACCACTGCAGAGCCAGTCTGAGGGGAGAGACAGACTTCACAATAATGAACTCCACCACCCTGTTCAGCATGGCTTCTCCCTCTCCTGCCAGTTCCCCCAGGAACTTTCCATAGCTCCCAAAAGCAGTGCAGGTACAAAGAAGGAAGAGAAGGAGAAGGGAAAAAGAAAACAATCTAAATCTGCCCTTAACCAACGTTTTTGGCTCAGGGTTGACTTACGACACCGAGGCAGCGATGTAGCAATTTACGGAGCAGCCCTGAAGGCTCTTGGATTCACCAGAAAAGTGAACGGTTAGGGGTCTTGGAGCCAGAATAATTGCAGACTATTCCCAATCTTTAAACAGATAGAAGCGCAGCTCCCTGGCTGAAGGCTGGCGTGGGACTGAGTCTAACAGACAGATTTGGAAAAGCAGGGCTCTGACACGAGTGACTGCCTTGTGGTTACAGAGCCCCGATGAAGGTCTGCTTGATCTGGACCACGGGGAAGGGCCATGAAAGTTAAAATCTGCTTCAGAAAGAACAACTGCTTTGGGTTCTGAGAGGTACAGATTAGCAGCTGCACAGTAAACCCAGTGCTGGGAAAACAGGAGCTGGTGTTGTCACTCTCATCAGATACCCATCATCTTGCGGACATACCTTGGTGTCAAACAGAAACTTCTTCACCTGGCTGCTATTCCGGTATTCTTCTAGGTCCAGCTCAATGGCTTTGTACGTTTCCTTTTCCTCTTCTGTGAGAGGTGCCACATGGTCGTAGATTCCAGGGATCAGAATATGGCCAGATGCGTCTACAAGGCCACCTACAAGGAGCACACAGAAAACAATGCCCCACGGATGTCACGAGTGTGCTGAGGGAGGCTCTGGCCCTGCACCAGGGCCGTGGGTGACTCTCCTGTGGTGGCAGCAGGTCCCCATGGCAGGGCCACTGGCAGCAACTCACACCCTGGAGGTGACGGTCGCAGATGGGAGCTGGTCACCAAAGCAGACACAGCCTGCGGCGAACCTGTTTCAACATCCACCTTGTGAACAGAGGGATGAAAACATAGATGTGTAGTAAATTTGACCGGGTGTGGCTCACCTGCGTTACATTCAAGCCCTCAGCTGTGCCTCTTGTATCATAAACGAGGCTCTTTTTAAAAATTTTCTCTTATCCTAAGTTAAAAATGTGTTCATTGTTTAACAATGTGAAATATCTATGTGCATGTCTGTACATACATGCCTGAGAAACTGAAAGCCATCACCCCTTCTCAGCTCCTCTCCCGCTACGCACCATGACCATGTGATACGTGCTTGTCTTGACCCAGAAGCATCATGTCCTCGGGGTCTCGTGTACACTCATGACCGTGAAAGCCTTGGCAGCGGTAAGCAGGCACACCAAGTGCGCTCTTTAGGAGAGACTCTGGGGTTAAGACAAATGGGGGAAGTCCTCAGAGAATATCTCTAAAAGAAGCAGATTTGAGGCCTTGTAAACACCGCTCTCGCCATCTTGAGACCAAAAGACACAAAGTACCCAGCAAGCAGATGAACATAGATGATGGAAAACGTTTCCAGGGCAACTGAACTCCTCCTCCATCCATCTGGGGACTTTTATTCAAGTAAAGACACCCGATCAACACATGCTCCAGTCTTAATGGGATTATAGCTAGATGACGGCCGAAATTACTGTGCGGCACTTGCTGACCTTTCCGTCAGAGCTGACAGCCACAAAGCGTGGCATGCAAAACCAGGCACCTGTGTCCTTGCCTTCAAGAGTGCCCACGAGCCTGGGGACACACACCAGGGGAAAGCTGTGTGGTTGTGCTGTTGAGGGTGGGGAGTGTTGTGCTGTTTGGTTTTGATGAGGGCGATAGACGGTGGGCTGCACATCAGTGACAGCCAGTCCCAGTCACTTGGTGCCCAGCTGGCTTCTAGACTTGAATTTGACCCATGCGTTTGTGTATTTATCTAATATACAATGTTTACTGAGTGAAATGAGGGGAATTCCATAGCTCAGGATCACGGGAAGGCTGATGCCTGCCTAGCAGTCTGCAGGACTGTCCCCAAAGTGCAGCTATGCAAGTCTGGGCCAAGTCCCGGGGGTGACCCGGGTGGGGGGGTAGGGGATAAGGAGGATGTGGTTGAAAGCCAGAACAGTGAAGTCTTCCCCTTACATTGTGCTGCCAGACACCCTCAACCCTCAGGACTTTTCTTTCCATGATTGTCTCAAAGCGCTGGGGACCCCATTGCGTGTTGCACCACTGCCATCCCTGTAGATTTTTATAAGATGATTTCCTTGGCTTTCATTGTGTCTACACAGAGCCAAGCCACCTGCTGGTCCATTCATGTGGGGTCACATTTGTTATTTAGCTTTGTGTGGTCAGAGATAGTGACCTTGTTAATGGAAGGTGGGGTCTTAGGTATCGTCACATCCCAACATTCATGCGGTGCCTGGAACGTGACAGGTGTCCAGCAGCCAGGTGTAATGCATCGGTCCTCACAGAGCCTTCAGCCCTACCTCCTCCTGTATTTGCACAAAGCCAATGAAACCCATACAGAGGGCACAGCCCAGAATCACTGTGCTATGGATTATCTGTCTTAAAAATGAAAGAAAGTGAAACCCTGTGCTTTTCATTCCATCCGTGACCCTGAGCAGACTTTTCTCAGCACAGCAATAAACATTTGTGGGGCTAAATGGAGTTCTGTGCCCGGGTGAAACCATGTAGTCTGGAAAGATGGGAAGTAGCAATCATGCTTGGGGGGAATCGAAATGCACTGTAAAGATTAGAAGATGCCGTTCCTAGGGAAGAGAAAATTAGTTCCGGTAAAATAGAGAATTGACCTCTTTTCCCCCCCAAAAAATATTCAGTTGCATGCTATCTGAATTCTTCTGGAAACAATATAAACACTTTAGAAGAAAATGGGTTATTGTATTCTGTCTGAAATTGTCAAGCATGGAAAATACTGTCCATGAGTTAAACTTTAGAAAAATCTTCTAGAAGGCCATAGAAGAATAGATAGATGATAGATAGATATACGAGGTAGACAATAGATAGATATAGGCAGATAGAATAGATAGATGATAGAATAGACAGATGAAAGATAGATAGATGATAGATAGATAGATAGATAGATAGATAGATAGATAGATAGATAGATGATAGATAGATGATAGATAGATAGATAGATAGATAGATGATAGACAGATGATAGATAGATAGATAGATAGATAGATAGATAGATAGATAGATAGATAGATAGATAGATAGATAGACAGACAGACAGATTTCATTACTTAATTTGGGGAAAGAAGGAGCAGGACCCTCTACAACTAAAGATGATGCTGAAGACCCTTAGACGACCTCCCACCAGGTCGGCCAGGTGGGCTGATTGGGCCCTGAGACTGCCAAGGCCAAGGAGATGCAAGGCAGCAGAGAAGAGCTGGGTCAACATGGAAAAAGGAGAGACTTGCTGAACGATCGCCATAGAGGGCATGCTGTTTGGAAGTTTGTCTGCCCCAAAGGGGCACGCTGAAAATTTGTATAAAGGTGCCTTCCGTGCAGGTGAGACCGACCCAGGTATTGTGGGGGTCTGAAGCTTATGTAACCTGAGAATCTCTTTTTAACAAGAACACCAAATTATGAATATAAAAGTGCAGTGACCCTGCCAGGACTGTGGAAGGAACCCCTGCCAGATGAAGCCTCCTTCAATTCCTGGTAATCCCGCCAGCTGCCTGGCAGTCCTGACGTAGGCAAGAACCTCAGGGTACATCAAGGTGGGCTCTCTGGACATGCGTACACACACACACACACACACACACACACACACACTAACTTCCACTTGCAGACACCAGGCAGTCTACAGGAGGTCAGGAGCAGGAGTGATGAGTAAACCCATTGGAGTCTCTGAGCCACTTGGGGCTGTAGCAACCTGGAACAAGGAAGCCAAGTGGTGCCGGTATATTTGGCATCACCTCTAGAAGCCTCTCCAGGAGGCTCTCAGTGCTATACTATTATCCTTTGAGTATGGCCAGATGTGTCACAGTATCCAGTAAGAAAAAAAGGAGCAGAGTCAGGAAGAGGTTCAGTCCACGAAAGGGAATAACACGGACTTCATAAGCCTAAGGATCGTTTAGCCGAGGGAGCCGGGGAGCTAAGAATATGTTTTTTCTTCTACTCCGACCTTATTCAGAGCTGGCTAGGAAACCCAGGGAGAGACACACGGGGTCAGATAGAACTAGGTTTTAGTAGATCGCTTGATGTTTAAGAAGTGAAATGAAACAAGACATTACCAAGAAGAGCAACCAAATCAGCCATGGGTTCATTAAGGATACCGCCAAAGGTTCCGGAGTGAAAGTCTTGATCTCTGCATTTCACCTGTAAGACAAGTCAAAGAGAAGGCAGGTGCTTCCCACCAACGTGGCTTTAGCAATAGCTCTCACGGGGAGAACAACACGCCCTGCGGGGACCCTCAGGACTCAGGTGGCCAACCCAATGTCACTTCTCGTTCTTTCCAGTCACATGACTGGGAGCGTCTATGCCTCCCATGTCTTTGTTTCCCACTGTGTCCCAAATCCCTTGAAACTGACTTGAGCGGCCACCAATTCCACGAACACAGTTCTCTCCAAGATCACCCAGTTTGTTATGGTTATGCCATCATTATCCATTGGTTTCACCCCATCTGTTCCTCACCCTCCTTCCAGAAAAGTTCTCCTCCCGCGGTTCCTGAGAAACTTCCTTCTCTTTAGTTTTTTCTTGCTTGCAGGACAATTCTATTTATGTGTCCTCTAATAACTTGCTTTCTGTCTCCCGCTCATGTGGCTTAATCGGGGGGGGGGGCGCATTCTTCCTCTATACCCGGAGCTCCGAGAACTAACTCGCTGGATTTCATTTGCGACCTCCATGCTCTTCAGTGTTCATCCCCGTAGGCCTGACCTTCTACCCACTCACCAGACCTACACACCTTCATGCTTGCGGTGCATGGCACCTCGCTGTGCTCCCACTTTCTGAAATTCAGGCCTGGACGTTAACTCTGTCTCCCCCTGCGATGACTTTCCACCAGCTTGCCCAGTCCCAAAACAAGGGAAGTCCCCAGCCCTGTGAATCCATCACCTGAAAATTATCTTGGAGTTCTCCTGCACACACCATATCCTGCCTGTGACCAAGGTCTAGTGAGTTTTTATAATTGTCTCCGATTCATTCCCTCCCATCTTTCCTGCCAAGTTGGTCTTTCCCTACCAGATGATTCTTATGTTCAGTCACTTTAGCTTGAGACCTTGATTGCATTAGGCAGTAATACTGACAGGGCACATGGGGTCTGCAGAGCCCACCTCTGAAATTATAAGGCTCCCTGTCCCACCTTCTGGTCATGACTTCTGTCCTCCTGGCTCCCTGGTCACCATCCTACACTCCTCCTGCTCTTGGCCTCATCAAGACATCCAGTCGCCTAAACCACCCAAGATTTCCCCACCTGTGGTCCTCCCGTCTCTCTCCAACCTGTTCAACTTAAATGCCATAGTTTATCACTTCAGCCTCTCTGTGGTCAACATCTTGATTTGTTTTTCCCTACTTCCTCCACCACACCATCTGGAATGATGTCACTGCCAGATCAGCCCTGCCCACTTCGCCCTGCTCCATCCCTGGCTACTGGGCACAGCTGCAAAAAATCATCCAGCTGCATGGACAGGTGACCCTGCACCCCTAATCCTGCTGGCGCGTCTTTATGCTCCAGTCCATTCCTCAACCATCCCCATTTCAAGCAAGCACTTCTCAGCACATAAACTTCCTTCCTACTCAACAGGGAAAAAAAAGAGAGGCCAATTACAGGGGATCAGCTGTCATCTCTGTGACTCCACCTTGCACCTACAACCGCCCTACACCCTCACAGAAGAGGCAAATTCCTTCACTGGGCTCAGGACCTCACCCCCCACCCCTGGGTGCCCTTGTTCTCACAAATGCCCCCTCCCTCGGAGCCTTCCTACTGCCTCCTCAAGGTGCTCTGCTGCTATGCTCCTTCCAGGACCATCCAATCTCCTCCTTCTTTTCAAGGCCAAGTTTCTTGAGTGCGGTTTCTCCAAGGACCACCGCTGCTTCCTCCCCCCTTTCACTCCCACGTCATCTCCTTAGGCACCTGTGTCCCCTGGCAGTAAGCGCTTTGAGGGCAGGGCCTGCACTCCCCGGGGCTTGTATCGTCGTGTCTGGCACACTCGGGGCACACACTGTTTTTCAAGTGCACGCAAATGCCTGAGTGCTTCATCTTCCCACCCCACTGGATTCTCACAACAGCCGGGCGTGGATGGGGTGCCTACTATAAGTGACGATTTCCCAGGGAGGGACTTGCTGACCCCACACTGTGTGCTCCATCACGGGCTGTCAGTATTGACAAATAGGTGAAGGAAATTAACTACGCGTCAGACCTGGACGAGATGTCACACATAGTGATCCCAACAACCCTAGGGGGATGGTGGGGGGTGGTTACTGTGCTCAGAGGTTAAGGTGCCTACACGGGGCTGTATGGACACAGTAGGAGCTGGAATTCGGATGCAGGCCTCTGCAATGCCAGCGCCCCGTCCCCTCCACCCAGGACGCGCACGGCAGGCAGGCACCAGGGAGCCGGTGCCGTTCCCCTCACAGCATCCCCTGTACTTGATAGCCAGCCTCCTTATCCCCAGGGGCTGCTGTCCTGACTCCAAATTCCATAGCTGTCGTTCCTGAACTTAGGGCTTGTGGGTCACAACCCCTCTGAATCCTCTTTCCAAGAAAATGTGCAAAGCATATCTACTCCCAGGGTGGGTGGCTTCATGGAACCCGTCACCCCCAGTGCCAAGACCCCTGCAGTCCCCCAGGCCACGCTTCAGGGGAGCACCGTCAGCTCTCCTGAGAGCCTCTGCTCCTCCCCTCCAAGCCCTCAGGATGGCTCCCTGCCTGGGTGCCACTGCAGGAGGCCAGTACCTCCACCGTGAAGTAGCTGTTCCCGCGCGTGCCGTAAATGAGGGCTGGCTTCCTCTGGCTGAGCCACAGGTTATCTGAAATCACGATGTAGTCCACGCTGGAAAAGAACCGGTCCTTTTCTCTTCTGACAAGTCCCTCCAGGGCCAGAGACCCGGCTTCCTCCATCCCTTCCACGATGAACTTGAGATTCACGGGGAGATCCTGAATTAACAGTGGAACAAACCCTTCTGTCAAAAAAATCTCACAACTTGACCATTCACCTTTTGGGATCCAGGATTGGTGTGTATTTCACACAAATACATTAAATTTTTATATGCATTCAATATATGGATTATTCACACTCCCATCGGCTCTGTTTATAGCAAAGGAGTTTTAACTCAGATTGTGAAGGAGAATTTGAGGCACTGCCCAGTGTATACACATTCAAGAAGTGTTGAGAAAGGGTTTGGGGAAGGGATTTCTAAAGAAGCAACATCGCATTACAAGCCCCTGGGGCCACCGCAGACAGACACTTTCTTCCTTCTCCCCAGAAGGAATTTTTCAGGAAGGGTTACTCAGTTACAAATCTCTTCTCTGTGCTCATAATTCTGAGCATGATAAAGAACCCTTTCCTTTGAAAGACTGTCTAATGTATAAGCCCCGGGATAATTTTCATTTCAAGTGTCTGTTATTTTTCAGCTATGAGTTCAATCTGCCTTTTAACTTATTCAGAGGCTTTGATCCTGCAGCAAAATGGAACGTGAGTTTTTGTCTAGTTAATATTAGGGCACGGAATAGATCCTTTAAATTTTTGACAATGTGCCCTCCCCACCCCCCTTTGGTTTTGATCTTATTGTATCTCTATAATTTATAACTTCATATCTTTGAGAGCCACGTGAAGAAGCGAGGACAAAGTCGCTTCCTGGGGCAGAAGACACACACAGGGGACTCTAAAAGTGATTATACGCAGACAAATGACAGCACAAACACACTGATTAGTTCTAATGAGTGGGATCGACTTGCCAAAGATTAACAAAGGCAGGATGAGTGGGGGATTATGTATTAGAGAACGTGACCTTCGGACCCTCCGTTGGTTAAGGGCATGTGGGGATAATGATTTGTTCAAATGCATCCCTTGCACACATTTCTGTGCGTCTTAAGGAGTCGAGCTAAAGTTCTGGAAGCCTAATGTTGAAGGCTGTTTATTATCATTTAACAAGCAAACAATTGCTGAGCAGTAATTGGAAAATTGAAGGATTTGCTGGCAAAACGTGATTAAGAAAACACGAGCCAGTAGCTGCTAAGTGTCGGAAGAAGGTGGACCAGCAGCCAGGCCTGGGCTTTGGTCTCTGCTCTGCGCCCTGGCACCCGAGGGACCCCGGATAGGCCCCGTCACTACTGGGCAGCTCACTACTCTGTCTGTACCTTCCTGCCATTGATACGTGCTCTGCCCCGTGGTGAGACCCCAGTGGGTGGTGCGTGTTTAGTGATGTGTGTGTGAGAGAGGAGGAGAGGACAGGAGGATGGGAGGGCCGGAGGGCCCCCGGAAAGAAGAAACCAGCACGCATAAAGGGCCCAGCGCTCCAGGAGCTGCAGCGTTACTTCATTTAACCCAAGGAAAATAAGGCTTAGAGAGAATGGACTGACTTGCCCAAGGGTGGCGAATGAATATTTCTTATGTTTTGTTTTTAATTAAGTTTCAGGGTTGAAATTTCTGGGCAAAGCAAATTTAGGGCTTTATATAGGAGCTTTCTTATAAATATTGCTTTCCTCCTCTTAAGAAAGAAGGGAAAAAAAACAGAAAGGGAGAGGGAAGGAGAGAAGAAAGGAGGGGACAGAAAGGAAGAAAGCAGAGAGAGAGAGAATTAAAGAAAGAGAAAAAGAGAGAGTGAAACCAAAGCCGCATTGCATGTTCAGGGCTTATTCGGTGCGAGCGACAAAAATCAGGGGATGACAGCTTTGCGGTGGCCAAAGGGCCCAGCCAGAAATCTGCTCTGCTTTAGGGAGCTTGTCTTGCTCAGTTGAGAGAAAGCAGCTGAGTCTAGAGCAGTGAAATCCCCTCTCTCCTGCTTGTGTTGCAGGAGACCATAAACTTGTGAAAGGGGAAGCCCTGGCACCTGATGAAAATCACCTCCAAGAAAAGCTACCACCAAGTCAGGGGACAGACAGGGCTTGGGAGAGGTGCCACCTAGGCTTGGGTCTGGGCTGGGGTGCTCCCTTTAGCGTTGCATTTATCCTTTGGAGATGGCACCCAGAGACTGGCCCCTGCTCCCCCAGTTGTTCCTGGAAGAGGCTAGATGGAGACCAGGCAGAGGAGGTCCAGCCTTGAACCTCCTCCTTAAATTCCCAGTGTTCAAAAGTGCTTACTTCAGTTCAAACACACCAGTGAGAAGAGGGGAAGGCAGCGAGGCTACACAATTGTCAGGTCAGCCCCACAGAATCCTGCAGGGGGGCCAAGAGCCAGGGTGTCCTGTCTGGAGCTCACTCACCAGATGGGCCATCTCTGTGTGAAATGGAAGTACCCGTCAGGGAAACATGGGGCCAGAGAGCTGGCCAGCCCCATCAACACCCCCATTTTCACAGAGAGATTAAGTGCCCTGCCCACGGTAACACAGCTAGACCGAATGCTCCGTGCGGAGTCCAAGTGCATTCGGTAGAACAAGAGAAGAGAGCTGTGAGGTGCAAGCATCCTCGTGACAACATCACATGAAACGGCTCAAGACCCAAACCTGGGCCCACCCATATCGTCCTGGGGCCTGAAAGAGGGAGCCCCTCCTCAAAGCAGCACCCCAACCTTTCTATAACCTGCATTTGGACACCTAGTGAAAGCTGCTTTCGACAGGAATGGGGAGAGGCCTAAGGATTCAGACAGAATGTCACCTACCAGGGGCTTCTATCTTGATAACCGGCCAAGTAGCTAATGTACTTTTTAAAATGCATGTTTCTCTCTATTAATAAAACCATACTTTGTGATAACAAGGAGGGGGAGATAAAAAAAAGACAAGGTTAAGTAAGATGAAAGTAAAAAACTCAAGTCCCAGCAGAGAGGAACTCAGCCACAGACCTATCACGGTTTTGTTTTGTCTTCAATGTGGTCAACAGCCCAGGCTCTTGTGCAAGTCCCCCAAGCTGCCCGAGCCTCGCTCTCCTCATCTGGAACGGGGTGTGATTGTAACACACACCTCCAAAGACTGCTGGGGTGAGTAAAGGATGTAATTCAGTTGAAAGCTTGGGGCACAGTGAGTGACTCAAAGCACCCTGCCTGTACCACCACCATCATCATCGTCACCGCAAACATCACGGGTCACCTACTTCCTCCAGCGCTAGGAACGTGCTCACAGCGTGAATCCACGCTAAAACAGGACCTTTGTTGTCTGTTGTTCCTCGTCCGTAAAGTTTTCCTTTAAAAATGGAGGAAGAATTTTAGAAAGGCATGGACACCTCTGCCCAGTTGAGTGACTTAAAAACAAAGGCGGTTTTATGGGTTCTCACTCTAACTGGGCTTCCCATGTTTCCAGGCACAAGTCTTGCTCCGAAATCGCCAAGTGCGACTCCTTATGTACAAACAGTATGGCCATCAGCTAGGCAGACAATGCAGGCTAATTTGAAACATACGGGTCCTTTGGCCTGAACAGTAATTAGCTATTCTATCCAAGTTCATTGAAAAGGACCCGAGGATTTCTTACAGAATATCATGTACCAGAGCCTCTCATTTTGAGATTTTATAATCAGCAGAAGAATGAAAACAGGGTGCATGTGTATTTCCGTTAATCTTCTGTTCTTTAAAAAAGATTACATTTGGTATTTTTAAAAGAAAACATGTGACCTAGACAACTATTTTCCTCACAACCCAAGGACCCCCGTCCTGGGGAGTTAATTCACCCAGGGGCCCAGAGGCTCACAGCTCCTTTCACAAAGGAAAGACAATCAGCCTCACTGGACTGACTTGCGGACCGTGATAGCGGCATAGCGTTGACTCCTAATGACAGGCGGGGACCTGCAGCCAGGGACAGGAGGCACGTCTTAAATTCTTAAGCCCTGTGAACCGTCCCTCATCCGCAGAAGAACCCAGCACCCCCATGTCGGTGCATCACTGACCGTCCACTTCCGTCAGCGTGTAGGGGTCGGTGAGCCACCCATCTTCCTGTCTAGCGGGCTGTACGTCCAGATGGCCGTAGAAGCACACAGTGGCTTTCTCTGGGTCATTTCCCAGTTCAGCCAGGATGACAGGAGGGATGGGGAGAGTCTGACCATCAAGTAGCTGCAGAAGGAAAAGGGACCACATTTTTAAAAAAAAGCTTTTACGTCCTTCCAGAAAAGTCAAAGACACGGCACTAGCAGTCTACCACTGGGTCCTGTAGAGCCCACACCATTTTATGATCATCCTTTATCCAGCTCCAAGGTGGGCACTGTGAGACGCTTTTAATTAAAATGTGAGACACAATTCATACAAAGCACTTCCTTGGATACAGCGTGGCAAACAGGACACTTAATTGAACGTGCTCGTTGGTGGGAATTCAGGCTCAACTAGCTCAGCTGTGGTGGGCACTGCTGGAAACAGACGTCTGGGGACTCGCCAGTGCTATCAGGCGGCATTGAGCGCTGAGATTTAAGATGGCCGTCTGTGACAGGATGACAGTAACAGGCGAGGGTTCTGGTGAGAGGCTGGGTTCTCTGAGGAACACGAGTTGGAGCTTCAGGGGTTCAGGGGAAGGACGGGGTGGCAGAAATCTGAAGCATGCGTGCAGGGTGTGACTAGTTCAGGGCCCTTTCCAAAACAAGCCGGCCGCCACTCCCCACCCCAGCCCCAAGTCCAGGCAGGATGGGCCATCAACACGACAGTCTCATTTGGGGCCTGGAGGGATTTTTCATCCTCATTGGGGAGAGAGATTATGGGGGTATTTTTATTGAAAATCAGGGCACACCTCTCTTGCTACCACCAAGGGAGGCCATGGCCAAAGTGCACGGAAGTGGCAGCTGGTTGTGGGGAGACAGGGGACCGCCCAGCACCTTCTGAGAGCCCGAGTCCACGATGTCCACGCTGGCGCCCAGGCGCCGGAGCTCGTCTGCAGCCAGGGCCATCATGGTGCAGAGCTCTTGTCTGAGGCGAGGCACGGGCTGGATGGAGTCGCTCTCAACGGCCACCCACTCCCTGAGAGTCTGTGAGGAAAGGCAGGCGCCGATCAGCAGGACAGGAGGCGGCGAGCCCCCAATGCCCTTCATTTGACCTGAAGACTGAGCTGGCAGACCCGTGATGTCTAAATCACAGGCAGTCAAGCTGAGGGTGCGACCAGGAGCCCAGAGGCCAGAGCCAGCGGTTAGTAAAAGGAGAATGCAGAGGGGCATTTTGCATAAAATGCGGTCTTCCTGAACCCCTGGGCCTGTGACCCCGTGAGTCTCCCAGGGCTGCAAAGAAGGGCAGGTTCTGACCCAGCGTCTCTAGTCATTCAGGACGAGAGCAGCTGGCGGGCCACCCCCAGCCGCCCCCACTCGGGGCTCTTGGCTTCCCACCAATGCCTGTGCTGATTTAACCTCAAGGTGGCCTCGGCCGGGGTGCAGGCTCCTCCTGATGGTGCTATCCATTTAGCTTTTGTGGTCGGCCACCCCTGTTCCTCCGGGACCCGGCAGGGAGTGAAACCCAGGGTTTACACTCCTTCGTTCCCAGTCCTGGCCCTGCCCGTTAGCGCTGGGTGGCTGACTTGGAGTCTGTTCCTTTCACTCTCAGCCCCAGCTTTCTCATCTGCTCAAGGACAGTGATGATGTATCACTGCAGATTATGGCGAGTGTGACAGTGATACTATCAGAAATATGTATTTTGGCCTCTGTCCCAGCTCTTGGCCAGAGCTCCAAAAACTTGCATAACTTCTGGCGACGCAGGTGGCAGGGCCACCTCTGGTACTAGTGTTTGCTGTCTGCCTCGGGCTCCTGACCCGGACGGACCTCCTACCTCCCTGGGGGATGATTTCCTGGGGGGTGGGAGCATATTGTGTGCTAATAGGGTAAGTTTTGGTGGGCTCCTGGATGGGGGGGTCACCAGAGAGGCCAAGCTATGATTAGAGGCGAGGAACTTACAGCCCTGCCCCCCAGTGTCCAGGGAAGCAAGATAGGCTGGGCATTGAGGTAACAACCGCCCCCATCTGAGGCCGAGTTGGACAGAAGTGTCCTGACTGGCGTTGGAAGTCGACTGGTGGTGGTGGGGGAGGCTAACTACAGGCAGACAGTGTCAGAAGTGGGTCAAACTGGAGGCCGCCCAGTTGGTGTCCAGAGAGGCTTGGAGAACTGCTTGTTGTGTGGAAAACCCACACATCTGGGCACAGAGTGAGTGGGGTCGTGGGAGAGCAAGCTTTGCCCCGTGAGGGCTGAATGGGACCCGTGCGTGTAAGAAGGCGTCGCCAGGGGATGCTGAGGTACCGCCAACAGGCGGTGAGCTCCGGGACTGGTACCCGAGCCACTCGTACTGGGACGGCCACATTTCTCCTAAAACCACACGTTTGGGTGACGGGTCTTGGATATCCTATGTTGTTTTACTCTGATCTCTATTCCGCTTGTAGCATTTTTGTTTTTATTGTACAGAAATTTATTTCACCATAAGAAACGCTGTTTTCACTTGAAAACTAGAGTTTACAAAGCAGATGCTGCCAAGTCATCCATAAATTGAATGAACTGGGTACATTACAGGACGTTGCAAAGAGGCCGCTCTTAGCTGAAAGGCCCAATCAGCACACGCTCCCTGCACGCTGTTCCTCTCTCCCGACCCCACCCCCCCAATTCCAGCCTACATCAGAAACCCCACTCGGGCTTCAAACATGCAACAGGCATTAGGTCAAGTTCATGCTCCCACGTGAGGAGGGCATCCACGAAGGTCAAGCGGCCTGGACGCTCAGCGTTGTGCTTTCGCACAAAGGTTTCACACCTAAATGTCCAATGATAGTCCCAACATCGATCTGTTGATCAAATTACAACCATATATGGAGCACATGTGCCAGGCATGGTGTGGGGACTCAGGGTACAAAGTCCAGGGGAACCCCAGGGAGTCTGGGCTCTGGTGTGGGCTCTGCGTGAGGCGGGGGCGGGGGGGCCGAGGGGCTGCAGGCGAGACTGTGGGTGCAGAACTTTCTGCCACCCCCCAACTTTCTGCTCCCCAGGCAGCCCCCTCTCCCTTTGCTCCTAGCTCTCCCTCTCCGTCTCCAGCCCCCATGTATGTGCCACGCGGTGAGACAGGAATGAAGCAGAGGATTAAACAGGAGGAGGAAAAGCACGTGTTGCACGGAGACTACAAAACAAGCAGCTCAGACACTGAACTTGGCAGAACTCTGTCTGGACCTAGAGCTGCTGCTGCCAGGAGGCATTACTCTAGGATGCGGTCAGCAAGGTTTAGGCGGGGACGGGACCTCAGCGAGGACCCTCTGGAGGGGAGGACTGGTGATCTGAGGATGGTCCACAGTAAACATGAGGTCATCAGAGTTTACCGGCCAGGGGTCAAGGGACCCCTAAACCAAATGTGCCAGAAACACAGAGCACCCTTTCCAGGGAGAACGGCTTGGAGGGATCTCTTACCTAAATCTAACGGATATTTATTATTTTAATTCAAGGAGTCAGAGGTATTTTAAATGGAATTAAGCTGTCAGGCAAAAACAAAAAAAAACCCACATCTCTGAGCACACAACCATTCACCCAGATACCAGAGGGCACCCCAGCAAGCCTGCAGGGTGCAGTCTCTCCTACCTGCACAAATTCATCCTGATGGAGGTCGATGTACTGGAAGACCCTCCCTAACAGCCCGGCGGGCGGCGAGGACGGAGCAGACATGCCTCCTGAGAGCAGCAGCAGGAGAGCGAGAAGAGAGGGCACCTGTGAGCGGGGACAGGGGAGGGACGACTCAAAATAAATGCCAGGTTTTGGACTTTCAACCTTTCGAATACTTCAAGAAAGTTTGTTATTCAACACAGCTGCTTCCAGTCATTTGGACTAAAATAACAAAGGTCGTAGAATGGGAACCATCTTTCCCCAAACGCTTCATTTTCAATGTTAAAGAATTGTACCGAGACAGAAACCAAGTTCATAAGCTTGTCTTTAAACGACATACGTCAGTTTTCCCCTACAATACCGTCTTCCCTGTCGGTTCATTTCCTGTAAAGGTAAGTGAGCCTCTACATCATAACACAACACATATGGTGTGAAGGGTAATATTGGTGAGACAGACAAGTGTGAGGTAATTAAAAAATTTTTTCTATGTGTGATTAACCGCTTTTATTAGAAAATAAATATTTTGTGAGGACTGTCTAAAATCCTGGGCAGTGCTGTGGGGTTTCTTTCCATCAGCTCCTGAAGCGAGAGCACTTTAAAAAGAAACTTATAAGCCATGCTGTGACGAATAATATCAAAGGATGGGCGATTGTTTAGACCCTACAGGCCACACTCTCTGCCTGGAAGCCCCTGGTTCATGGCTTTCTGCTTTTTCCTTTCCACCTCACCTATAAATGAGGGACCGGCCCCCCCAACCCCAGGCTCCTCCCTGCTCCTGCCCCCTGTACCCCATTCCAGGTCATCTCCCCACCTCCATGGTGGCTCCAGGCTGGGGGCAGAGCAGAAACCCAGGCTCAGAACTAAACTCATTATCTTCTTCCAAACCTGCTCGTCCTCTGGATTTTTATACATTTTGAAAGTAGACTTTCTTTTTTAGAGCCATTTTAAGTTTAGGCTGTTGCCCCACCCCCACCCTGGCCTCCAGTTCCAGGCACCAACAGAGCCGAGATGAGGACATGTGTCTAGACCATAAAAAACTACAAGTCAATACTAAGACAAATTAACCCAATTCTTAAAATGGGCAAAGGACTTAAGTAGACATTGCTCCAAAGAAAACATATGAATGGCCAATAAGCACATGCAAAGATGCCCACCATCATCAGCCATGAGGGAAACGCAAATCAAACCACAATGAGACACCACTTCATACCTACTGGCATGGTTAGAATAAGAGAGCCAGATAACAGCAAGTGTTGGCGAGGATGTGGAGAAACTGGAACCTCATACACTGCTGGCGGGAATACGAAACGGCGCCACTGCTTTGGGAAACGGTCTGGTAGTTCCTCCAATGTTTAAACGTTTGACCCAGCAATCCACTCTTAGGTACGAACTCAAGGGACATGAAAACATATGCCCACACCAAACACGCGTACATGGATGCTTACGGCAGCATTATTCATGACAGCCCAAAGGGGGAGACAATCCAAAGGCCCACCGGCGGACAAACGGACACACAACATGGGGTCTGTGCGCACAATGGGCCATTACTCAGCCATAACAAGAATGAAGTCCTGCCATCGGCGACAACATGGCTCAACCTTGAAAACGTTATGCTGAGTGAAAGAAACCAGACACAAAAGACTGCATATTGTATCAGGCCTCTTACATGAAACGTCCAGAAGAGGTAGCTCCTGAGAGACAAATGTAGATTGGTGTTTGCCAAAGTTTGGTAGAGTTGGGGGCAAATGGAGAGTGACTGCTAATGACTGGGGGAGAGTCTTATAGGGTGATAAAAATCTCCCAAAATTGACTGCAATTCTGAATATACTAAAAACCATTTACATGCGCACTTTAAATGGGTGACTGGTAAGTATGTAAATTGTATTGCAATTAGGTTGCTATGACAATAACAACCGTAAACCTAAACACTAGTTCAACAATATAAATATACTATTGACCATGAAAAACGTCTGTACAGGAAGCTAAGCGGTGGGTAACGCCAAGATGGGAGAGAGCCGCGCTCCTTCGTGAGCGCAGTGAGGACTTGGGCCAGCAGATGGCGCCAACGAGCCGCTCCTGCGCGCCCTTTGCCTCCTGCGGCGATAGGAACGAGGCTGGAGCCCGCTAAGCTCTAGGGGGCAGAGCCAGCGCTGCAAATAATTCAGGAGGAAATGACCGCTGGAGACCGACAGTGGCCGGAAGAAGGAGCTCCCGGAGCCTGAGAAAGTCTCTGTGAAATAGAGGAGGCTATTTTTTGCAGTCCATCCATCTAAATTAATAGCAGGCACCCCAAAAAGAGGCTAGGAGGGGGTCAGCTGTTGACAAAACCCACTCCTGAACTCTTGGCTGCTGTGGTTTGTTTCTGATGTCGAATAGAAGACTAGAACAATGAAAGCATTCTTGCCTTTAACCCCGCAGCCTGGGCCAAGCGTGGTCCCTGCCCTGTACACACAAGGGCCCATCAGCCAAACCCTTGCCCGCCCATGAGACCCTGTGCTGGTCAACTTGGAAGCCAAGAATGCCACTTGCCAAGCCGTCTAGGGCCCCGTGTGATGGTTTTAGAGGTGGCCCGGCCCTGTGCCTGTGCTGACGGATTTCTTACCATCCAGGAACAATGCCTTTATTGGCCTGCTTTATCTCACCATGACAGGATTAGGAATAAAAGCCCAAAGCTTCCAAACAGGCCTTTCTGGATTCTGTGCATTCCCCTGCAGGGCTGCACTGAGCCTGACGAGTCCTGAAGAGCAAGCCAGGTGGGGCGCGGCTCTGGGGGCGGCCTGCGCTCACGCGGGGTGAAGGAAGCCATTTGGAGGGGCAGGCTCCCCCAGAAAGTCCAGGAGCCTCTAGTTGGGACTGACCAGCGAGTTTGAGCCCAGAGAAGAGTTTGGCTCAACCTCACTCCAGGATCCAAAGGTGGCACACCACCATGTGCAGGTGGCTGAGACGAGGGGGTGCTGTTGGGGTGCAGGGATCACCATCCGCGGGGTGAAGGAGCCCAGCACAGTTGTGGGCGCAGGGGGAGCTTGGAATCAGGCTGCAACTTGCACTGGCCGCTGGCTTGGCCAGGTCGCCCAGGCTGGACACAGGCACAGGGCACCACTGCCAGAAGGCCCAGGTCATGTGCTCACAATATCCGGGCTGGACGGTGTTCCCTCCAGGAGCAGATGGTCCCAGGGCCGTGCCTGGGATTGCACAGGGCACGTGTTCCCCAGCCTCTGGTCTTCGCCCGCTGCCCGCACAGGCCACAGGGAAGGAAAAGCTGGCATTGTCAGCGTGTGATGTCACCTAGAAAGGACCCTGGGATCCTTTCAGTTCCCTCCAGTCCGGCCAGGGATCTGGAACCCTTTAAAACATCAGCCCCGGCTTTGTGCCACCTCTAGAGCTTGCTGTCATCTGCAAACATGACAGCAGCTTACAGCCCAGTGACAAATCCCATGAAAAACAAAGAATGAACGACGTGGCCAGACGCCTGCTATTTTTCCCACAGGCAGGTGTCCTGAGTCAACAGGTCAGCACACAGAGGCATCATGTGGGGAGAGCAGTGTCATCACTTGGGCTGCGTGCTGAGCTCCTCTGAGGCGGGAACGTCCCTGGGACTCTGTCTGAATGGGATGCACTCTTCCACAGTGAGGGGTGAAGGGCACCAACCCCAAACCATTGATGGCCGTGTGCCAACACCAGAGCCAGGACGTGCGGCCAACTTGGGGTCTTCTCACCGTGCTCAGCCACAGGCACCACCTTGGTTTTTTTCTTTTAAATCTCATTTGAGTGACTGGGGTGTGAAGATGTTCACGGGATATACATCTAATACACCAGCAGGAGTGACTGAGTGATCTTGGGGAAAACAGACAAAATCAGGGCAGCGGAACAGCAGGGGGTGAGGGCGGTGGAGCCTGGAGGCCAGGAGACCCAGACTTGGGACAGAGGACCCGTGACAAGGGAGGGGACAGCTGTCTGGGGGAGTCAGGGTGGGTTCCGCAGGGCTGCTCTAGCAGGGCAAAGGGACCAAAATGGAGCCCATCCGTCACAGAGAACACACGCCCTTTTCTAGAAACATGCAATTACCTACTGTTTTGAATGTTATCTGATACATCTTAAGCTCACAGCAAACTTGGCTTCAGTATATGGGTTTCGCTTGTCCCTGGTGACCAGGAAGCAAGATCCAGGAGATAAAGGGAAGGGGGCATTCCAGGCTATTCCAGGAATAGCTATTTTTAAGTCTTTTGTCATTCACAGTTACTGCTTTACCCTGATTCTTCTCGGAAAACATTTATAATCAGCTCCAGGCAGGAACGCTCCATTGTGGCATCACCTGAGTAGCTCTGAGAGCCGGGCACTGCATTGAGTGAGGGTCTCCCGGCGAACGACAAAGCTTAGGGGTTCACAAAACCTCTAACCCCGGATCAAGCAAAACAGAAGTCACATGGGACGCAATGAACTGAAGAGGATGGTTGTAATTGTAGGACTTTCTGTTAGAAATGTTGCTGGTTCTCTAATGTTTTGTTTTCCAGGTTTTAGGAAATGCTTTTTCTCTTAAACGATCTACAATATAATGTACAGTAAGCTGATAAACTGTACCTTTGTACACAGAATCAAAATATTTGCTTTTCTCCCTGAATTTGTAAACTCCTATCAAGTGCTCTTCTTCCCATGGCAATACAGTTCATCTATCCAGGCAGATGCAGAAGGCAAGGAAGACTCTGTTCTCCTTATGGAAACACTGGTTGTGTCACCAAGGCCCTGACTGGAATGCTACCTTCAAGAACGATGTGCATAGAATCGGCTGTGAACAGACCGTGTTAAGAAACTAAGGTTGACTTCCTCAGCCAATAACCCCCACAGAGAAGCCAGCCTGGCACCCTGCTTACAGGGTTCCCAGCCTTACAGGCGAGTGAGGACGGTCATTTTCTGGCAGACTCAGGGATCTTAGGGGTACATCGGGGACCTGAAGGAAAGAGGAATTCACCCAAATAACATCGGTATCGCTGGTAAAGTCTGGTGGCCAGTGCTTGGTTTCCTAGTCCAGAGAGGCTTCTCAGAGTCTGACCTGAGACGCCTCATTGAAAGTTCCGGTAAAGCAGACTTAAAAAGAGCCTGCGTGACCAGTTACTATTCCCGCCGCACTAGTGTAAATAGTCAGGCCAAGCGTAATGAGACTAGACTTACTTTACAAATGAGCCTCACTGTGATTACATGTGATGCAATGGAGGTGAGTGCAGAGAGAAAATCACGTTTCTGTCAAACACTATAGCGCGCCACTGTCAGACCCTAGCCCTCCATCATTGTCTTAGGGGCTCTGTCACCTACGTGTAAACCGGACTGGCTCTGAATTCTTCCAGTTTCCGCCAACGGTTAGCTACAACCCTCCAAACCAGCGGTTCTCAACCTTCCTAATGCCGCGACCCCTTAATACAGTTCCTCATGTTGTGGTGACCCCCAACCATAAAAGCATTTTAGTTGCTACTCTATAACTGTAATTTTGCTACTGTTATGAATCATAATGTAAATATCTTTTTGGTTTTTTTTCATTCGACCCCCAAAGGGGTCGTGACCCACAGGTTGAAAACCACTGCTCCAAACCAATGTTGGCGATATTCTCCCACCCTGTCACTTGGAATCACTAAGAACCGAAACTGCCCTTCCCTGGAGCCCCACAAACTGAAGCTGCACGACTCGATCGATAGGACTTCAGAGAAATCGCTGCAGCGGGTCCCGTAGGGTCAGCCTTCTTGCCTGCCGCTGTGCCGGCCATCCAGAAAGTTCACCACGACACCCAGCGACATCACCAGGCTCATTTAAACTGCAGACCATGAAACCCATCAACATCTCCCATCGCTCCACCATCTATTGATGCTTTGAGCCAAACATGTACCAATCTTCCCAGCCGACCACCCTCTGGACCAGAAACGGAGTTTGGAGTTTGTTCTAATCATTCTCCTCCATTTCTGCTTCCCCAGGAATGCTTGCTTGTAAACACCCGATTGCCTGCACCACAGGGAGACCTCAGTGAGACACAAGCAGACCGTGGTCGCTCAGGGCTGGGGGCAGCGACAGGGGAGGAGGGAGTAATGCTTAGGGGTGCAGGTTTTCGTTTGGGGGTGATGGGAATGTCCTAAAGTCAGCTGTGGTGATGGTTGCACATATCTGTGAATGTACTAAAAGTCACTGAACCATACGCTTTAAACTTGCAGATCCCGGGGCCCCCACCCCCCAACACCTCATGCTGATGTCCGTGGTGGGGAACAGAGCTCAGGCTAGTGAGAAGGGCAGCAGGTTGTCCCTGATGTACGGCCACCCACACCTTCCTCTCAGCCGTACACTACCTTGTGCCTTCGGTAGCTGCGAGCTCTGCCTTGCGGTTTGAATAAGAACTTTGATTTTTGTGGGAAGGAAACACGAGTATGGAGAAGTGTGCTGCTGTAAGGCCTGGTTCACTCCACCTAGAGTTGCTGCTTGGGTCTCGAGCCCATGCCCGACACCGCCCGGCGTACCTGCACTCCAGGCACTACTTGAAAATCATGCCATTTAATTGTTTGTAACACCAGAGCCACCAAAGCATACCAATCAAGTCCCTCTGGAGGGCACACCTAGGAACATCTCTGAGCAGCAGCTTCCTGTGGACCACACACAGCATCTGCTCTGTGCCCCCGGCTCCCAGCAGAGAACACTCTCTCAGCAAACGGACGTCTAGCCCTCTGGTCCTCACACTGCAAACATGGCAGGGCCCACTCACCATGCTCCCCGGTGTGGGGTCCATTGGGCTGGAGCTCTGAAGCCTCTAGCCGTTCCCTGGCCTGCAAGGGGAAGTGGACGAGGAGATCTCACCAAGGCCTTCCGCGGTCACATTCAATGTCCCTATGGCTTGTCCCGTGCCCCTCCCCCTCCCCTGGAAGGAAGACGAGGCTGGCATAGTGGACCTATTCACGCTGGAAAACAAAGATGCTTCAGAGACATTCACTACATCTGGGGGCAGAAGAAGAAACAATGTGCCTCGTATGCGCATGTGTGTAATGAGGTAATAGCCCGGAAGTCATCTGATGCTACTGAAGGCCATCAGGGCCGCTCGGGCTGTGCGTGACAACCCAGGTGTCTCACTGTGTGTGAGTGCATGTGACCCAGGCCAGTAGAGCTGAGAGAGAGGCAATGTGAGCACACCCTGGTACCCTGTGCAGGTGACAGAGCCTGCCGTGTCACTGGGGGCCCTCATGATGGAATGCCACCTATGACCCAGGTCAGGGTTACAGGCTCAGGATGCCGTAAACTGGCTTAAACAACAGAGACCTATGACCTTCCAGCTCGGGAGGCCGGAAGGCCAAGATCAAGGTGTGGGCAGTGTTGGCTCCGCGGACAGCTGTGAGGAGCCTGTCCCTGGCCTCGCTCCTGGCTTTGAGAGGCTGCCGACATCTCCGTGTTCCCTGTCTGGCACACGCATCACTCAATCTGCTCCCATCTTCACATGGCATTGCCCTGTGTGCATGTTCCTGTCCATACGTCCCCCTTTCATAAGGACACCAGTCACAGTGGCCTTGGGCCCGTCCTACTCCAAAATGGCCTCATCATCACTACATCTGCAAAGGCCCTATTACCATATCAGGTCACGTTCTGAGGCACTGGGGGTTAGGACTTGAGCATACGAACTTTGGGGGAACACAACTCAGACCCTAACAGGTTGCGAGCCTCCGAATCACCGAGAGAGGTCTTTCGAAGCACACCAGGCCCGGACGTGACTCTGAGGGTTCTCCCTGGGTGGGGTTAGTCCTGAGTCTCCCTCACAATCACGGTGGGGGCAGCAGGGCCACCTTCACTGGGGTCAGAGTCCACACTGTTCCCTCTTGGGCGGAACATCTGTTGTCCCAAAAAATTCCTGCTCCTTCTAAATGACCATTTCTTTCAAGTTGTGCATTGAACCAGCTTCGTGTGCAAGTCCATGGGAACTACAGGTCAGTGGGATTCTACGTCCACATTTCCACGCACCGGTCCATTCAGGGGCCACATTCTTATGATGTCATCAATTCTGCTAATCTTAGGAGTGAGTTGATTAGCAGTCTGGCTGCTGCCCCTGATGGCTGGACAGGATTGTCATTGTAATCTCGGTCTTTTACTTTTAAAATTTCTCCAAATGGCGGTACACAAAGCATACTTCTTAGGGGCCCAGCAGGGGGTCTCTTTGGCCTGTCCGACTTTTGGAAGCGCTGTACTGAAACCTTTGCTTTAACCCCATCAATGTCTGATTTCTTTAGCCCACTTCTTAACTTTCTAAAGGTTTCCACCCTGTGCCTCTTCCCTTTGTTTCTTCTTTCTTTTGCTCTTATCAATATTCGCTTTAGTCACCTTACTTCTTAATAACCTTTGAAAGGTGTCTGCCTTGTTGGGAAGAGTTCCGTGACTGTCCCCTCAGCGCCTCCCCATTCTCTCGTTAATTAACTGAATGTTTCTGTTGTTATCTGTGAGACCCAGGAGGGAAAGCTGAGAAAGCAAATTCCATAAGCCTTTCCAAACTGGTTCTGTTTGTAAGGCAGGCAGTTGTATTTCTTTGTAACATTTTTTTTTTGGTCTTTCTATAGGTTTCAAAAATACATCTATGTACAATGAGATCTGTAAAATGTTTCGAATATAGACGTTTTTCCAACTCAAAGGAATCCCGCGTCTGGCCAGTGACGGTAGGATCTATTCACCTCAACAGCGACTCAAACCACTGAGCCTTTTATGGTTTAAGGGGCTTCGACAAGGGGTAAAAAGTATAACTACCGCACTGTGTTGTACACCTGAAGCTAATTAAAAAAATAAAATAGAATAAAAAAGAGGCTTCGACAAGAGTGCAAAGCTTGCAGCTCTCACAGGATCCGAAAGTTCACCCCCAGGACGCTCTACGACAGTAAAAACCCTTCATTGATGTAGACAGTTAAAGCAGCAAAGGCTGGGATAATAGGGGCCCCTACGGACTGGGACCCTTCATTACAAACTCCTCCGAGAGCTGGCACAAAAGAAAAGGTGAAAAGATGACAGTCGACTGGCTACAGCTGGCCCAGGGCTACTGTTACAGGTGCCCAGAATCTCCAGTCTATTTGCGTGGCTGCCAAATGCTTGCCATAAGTGCACCTTCGGGGGGCCAGAGACCAGAGGAGGTCAAAGCGAAGCTCTCCAAACACAGAACAAGACAAACAGCAGAAAGAAAAACAGTGACCAGCTCTAGGAGGAACAGGGTCAACAGAGAACAAAAGGACTCAAACCACATTCTCACTAGTCACGTTTGCCCAGGAAACAGCTTTCTCAAATATTTTCTCCGGCTCAAGTTAGAAAAAAAGATTCTCACCACCCTTGCTCCACCAGACCCCACCGATTCCAAAGTGCCGACGTAGTAAGAACTCTTACCTTGTGCCGGCCTGTGTCGCAGGCCCAGGAGCTGCTCTCCAGCAGTCCCCAAAGCACACGGTATCCAGCCAGTCAAGTCCTCCTGCCTAGCTGCCAAAACGTGGGGTGGGGCAGAGAAATTAATTTCCCTTCCACCTGAGTTCTTCAGGCTGGAGTAAATGGCCAAAGTTATTGTGTATGGACATATGGGGTTCTCCTAAGAATATGAGACCTGTGGACATTTTGGCAATTAAGGTTTTTGTTTGTTTTTATGTTGTTTTCTTTTTAAGATTTTTATTGGGGAATTGGGGGAAGGGGAACAGCACTGGGGAATTGGGGGAAGGGGAACAGACAAGTTGCTGTCCTTTTTTGTTCTTCAGTCTAGTTGTGGAGGACGTTGCTTCACTGGCCCAAGTTGGCACCATCATTGCGCTCTTCCCAGGTGAGGCAGATCAGTCGCCGGCTTCTGAATGGCCGCTCACAGCGGCTGCTGGCCGCTCACGCTGGCTGCTGGCTACACACAGTAGCCCATGGCAACCCACTGCAGCAGGGGCTGCAGCCTACGCCGTCGCCAGCGACTCACGGCAGCCCAGCTCCAGGTTGAGCTGTTGTTCAGCATCCTAGCTGTAGAGGGCAGTGTCACTGGCCCTCATATGTGGGATCCGAACCGGGGCCCTCTGGCGTCCCAAGCCAGTTTTTTTTTGTTTTTTTTTTTAGCTGAGCCATCCTGCTACCTGTTGGCAGCTCAGCGGCTGCTCAGCGGGCTGGACTCGAACCGCTGTTGCTCAGAGCTCAAACTCTTGAGCGAGCTCTTAACCAACTGAGCCACTCGGCCGGCCCTCCAAGCCAGTTCTTAATCAATGTGCCACTCGGCCGGCTGGCCCTGCAATTAAGGTTTATATGCCATGGGGAGCTAAGGAAGGGAGTTTGGTTGGTGACCTCAAATGGCGGGATGGCAATTCACGTGGAGATGGAAAAGCAAGTGCTTGGTAAGTGAAATGTTTGCTGGCCATCTTTACCACTGGGACACAGAGGACTCATTCAGATCAAACTATAGTCCTCTCGGATATCGGCTCCCTTCCTGGAGCTGGTCCTCTATTTAAATTCTGTTTTAGGCAGTTAGGGGGAAGGTTGAAGGTTTTTGAGTCTTTTGTTTCTTAAAAATAACCAACTTAAAACAACCAACATAAGGCATATTTTGGGGTGGCCAACTGCTTTCCCTCACCATTCAGCGCTCTCCCCAAAGTCGTAGGGGCTGCTGCAGACACTATACTTTTCTCTGAAATACAAGGAAAGAAGTGTCCAGTGAGTCCTTCCTCTCTAATGCGACATATTCCTCCTTCCTCTGGTTTTCTTTGGGACAGATATCATGGTGTAGAAGGATTTCAGGGTTGACTGCCTAGTATGTTTGCCCTCCTGGAGTGGTGGGCATTTCAGCCAGGCCTATTTCCACCTCTTGAGCAGTTAGGAGCGGCCGTGTACTTTCTAAGATGCAAATGGAAGAAACAGCTGCTAATTCTGGATTGTGCCTTAAGGCAAACAAGCATGCTCCCTCCTCACCGCTGAAATGCAGCTGGGGTTGCAGGAGCTGCAGCAGACATCTAAAACCATAAGAGGACCCTGAGGGCTGAGGACGTGCAACCCAGGAGCCGGGCCCCCAGGAACAGCCGCCACACCAGCCCCGGCCTGCCCGGCCTGCATGGACCTCACGTAGCACAGCAGTCACGGGAGCCTTTGTTGGCTTGGTCACAGCAGCCAACCCACGTCCTCTCTAATTAACACACTGTGGCTGCAGGGCCCTCACTTCCAGCAGAGCTTCGCTGACCGATACCAAAAAGCAACAAGAGCGGAGTGAAATCGACTTTCCCTCAGTCAAGGGGGCCCCTTCTCCTCCAGGTCAAGAAGGCAGCCCAGTCAAGTTCTGCCTTTTCTATGAGGCCAGGCCGCTGTATTTTTGTTAGCGGCCAGCTTCCTGCTGGGGAGTAAAGCAAAGCAATAAATGGCAAACTCTGGGTTTCAGCGATTCCAGGAAAGCCTCTTCTATGCCCCAAACAACTTCTGGACTTTTGTTGCTGGGAGCCATCTCCTTAGCAGAAAAGACTTTTATCCTCTATCTAGAAGTTACAGTGCAGACCCCAGGGCAGGTAGCTCAAAGGATCGGTCCCAGTGACTGCGGCAATTGGTAGCAGGTGGTTTTCCAGCCCAAGAGGACTAGAGGGATGGGGGTGGTTGGGAGGAGGTTAGGCTGCAGAACACATGGCTTCGGGGACTGCGGGGGTGACGCTAGGGACAGGGGAGAGCCCAGGGAGTGACAGTGTCGGAGAGAGGTCACGGGGGTAAAACAATGCCTTCCAATGTCACCGTTGTGCACAGCAGAGGTGTGAGGGCCCTTTTCCCACCCAAGTTCTGACCTATGAGACAAGACGGTCAGCGAAGTGGACACACCAGACTTTACCCGGAATCACGCCCGCCTGGCTTCCCCATACTAGTGTTTACTCCCATCTCTTATCCGCCTGGCCAATAAACTCTCCTTTGTTTAAACCAGTTTGATCTGAGTTTTGGTGACTTGGCAGCATAAGGATTAGGGGCAGGGTCCCTTCCCTTGGGGAAGTGGGAACGGGTCACCGCTCCTCCTGGGGACTGGGGGAGACCTGCCCCGCCCCTCGGGCAGGTGTGCTCCATGAGCACGGCGGGGGCAGCAAGGCTTCCAGACGCTTCACTCGTACTTTTTATTCATCAGCACAGACTGGGGCCGAATCTTCCTTCCAGTGAGGTTCAGGTTTTGAGGGATAATACAGAGAAGCCAGGGGACGTCAGTGATGGGTGGGGTCTTCAGGAAAGGGCCGAGCCGCCGAGGGCAGCAAGGGGTCAGCCAGGGCCCTCGAGGTGTCAGGCGCCCCTGACAGTCCAAGTGCGCCTGGCCCGAGTCAGCAGGCAGAGATGGACCAGAGGGCACCGAGGCCTCCGTCTGGCCCAGCGGGACGCCCACCAGAACTTTCTACAGAAGAACTCATGCAGGCAGACGTCGGCTGTCTGCTGGAGACCAAGCCGTGCTGCCCAGCTCTGGGGGCTCCGCTGTCCTTCAGGGTGAGTCCCGAGCCCGGGACTGAATGGCCTTCCCGCCTGGTACAGGGCATGCCCGTCGCGAGACAGGTGGGGCTCCCGTGTCCACTCGGGCTCTGTGGGTGGTCTGACAGGAGGGGAAGGAGACAGACGACAGCTTTCCTGAGCGATCGGAGAGGACGAGGGTGAGGGCGGGGTTCCAGCAGCGTCGCTCCGAGGAAGACAGCCTCAGGCCTTCAGCTGAGACACTTCATACAGGTAGGCCGCCAGCATTTTGGTTCCTTCTATGTAGTTACGCCTAGTGGGAAGGAACAAGTCACCGTGTGGGCTGGCGCCCCGAGGTCCGGCACACACGGCATTCTGGGAGCACCCCGCCGTCCTGGCTTGCCGCCCTGTGGTCTGCTTGCCTTTAGGTTTGGGCACCTGGTTCTCAAGGGCAGGTTCAGTCCGACTGCCCTCCAGGCACTAGTCCTGGCCGTGGTCTAACAGAACATGTGGGGTCTCACCCAGCACCCGAATACACACAGCCTCACCCTGATCATGGCCCCCCTTTGTTTGTTTGGATCCGACGCCTCCACACGTGTCCTGAGACCCAGACCCTCCGCCCTCCACACAGGGTCTCTGCCTCTGTCTCTGTCTTATCCCTGACTGGCTCGCCTGCTACCCCAAGACGGCCTTGCTTCCTGCTCTCCTCCGCTCTTCCCCAAAGGCCTCAGGGTCCTCCCTGCCTGCGTGGGTCTCCCCGCACAGCTGCCAACTCAGAGATCACCTTCCGTCTCTGTTGGCTACAAGAGCCGCCCAGTACCTGGATCGTCTAAAAGGGGCTCACGCAGCCAGCAATGACATTCCCATATTTCAAACAGAAGAGTGTCGCGGTCCTTGGGGTTGTAGATGAGGCCCAGCGACAGACTACAGAGCCTTGTTCTAAAGAGCTGCCACCTCCCCCGGGCCCCTGCCCTGCCTCCCACCAGAAGTTTGCAGCACCCCAAGGGCAGACGGCAGAGAGCACTGGAGGGGGGTGTCTCAGCAGCAGGACAGGAGGTGTGGAGGAGGAAGGAACTGGGGGCGCCCTGGACTTTCACAGGGTTTCTCACTGGTGCCCACGAGGAAACTAACCCAGACTTAGCACTGAGGACCCACAGCCTCACCTGTTGAGCTTTTCATTCTGGGAGTGGGCGCCGTCATCGGCTGACCCCACAGGCAACAACATGACATTCTTGCCTGTGGCCTCCTGAAAAGTCAAAGTCACAGGAATACTGCCACCTTCCCTGGTTAGGTCCGGCTCAACACCAAACACTGGGGGGAAGAAATAAAAGAAATGGTGAGTTTAGGCTGCAAGGCTGGGGCACCGTCGCTGACCTCCGGCCCAGCAGGCCTGGGGACAGAGCCCACTCCCAGGGCTGGCTGGCGCGGTGGCCCTGCCTGCACATCGGCCCTGCTGAGAGCATCACTGCGTAGCCACGTGCCCAGACAATAACCAGAGTCCCGGCAGACGCGCTACGGGCCCTGCATCCATGTCCAAGGAGAATGTCTGACCTGTTTTCAGGGCTTTTCTCCCAGCCAAGTAATGGGGATGGTTGAAGTCAGACACCCAGGGCTTCCCACCATGGCCCATGTACACCTTGAACTTGTTGGGGCTGTGCAGCTCAGCGAACTTCTTAGTCAAGTAGCTGGTAACCTGAACACAAACAGAAGGGGCACAATGTATTATAAAACGTGGCACTTGGTCCAATGCTAGTGATCTGCTCTCCAAGAGTCCACCGTGTGTCTACACTGAGTCTGCAGCGAGTTTACAATGCGTTTATGATGGGTCTACAGGGTCTACGACCTGCCTACAGTAAGTCTACCAGGAGTCTACACTGAGTCTACAGCGAGCCTACAGGCCTTCAATGGGTCCCATTTTCAGCTGCTAAAAACTGACCTGTGTAACTGTGATAACAGACAAAGATTTTATCAAGAAAAAAATCTCCAGTTATTTGAAGGTAAAGGTAACGTGTTAATTTCAAGCAATTCACCCTTCATGCTGACGTTCCCATAGGACAATATTTAAACCAAGTTTTTAAAAATGACCCTGATCTGCTTTGTAAGAACAATCACATCCAGACCCAAAACGCAGCCAGGTGCTGACCCCTGAGGACAAAACCCCAGTCCTCAGTGTCCTCTCCCAGCAGGGGCGAGTTTGACTCCCTTTCTCCATGAAACCTTCCCCCTGGGGGACCGCTCCCCGAAAGCCCGGCTGCCCTGTGGCTATTGGACTTTGCCCTGCCCCCCCTGCCCCCCACTCCTCACCACAGCCCACGGGCGGCTCCCTCGGACTCTCACCAGGACATATTCGACCTGAAGTCAGCATCTGACCTGGAGCCTTAGGACGAGGTCGGAAGTCAGGCTTTGGCGTGCCTCAGCAGTGACAAAGGTCACTCCCATGTGACTTTTATGTGGCCTTTATCTTGATCAGTTTCTGAACGCTCATTCTAGTCACCAAGTGTTGGCCAGAGCCCAGAAGTGGGGAAGCGTGGGTTTGGGGTTTGTGTCTCTCCAGCTGCTCAGAGCCCTGGACGTCTTTTGTACCCCAAGTCTCTGTCGGTGCCCAGCAGCCCCACCCTGTGTCCCAGCGCCCCACGTGCCTGCTCACTGACCACCTCGGGAGTCATGTTCGGCACGAGCCTGATGGAGAACTTGCCAATCACTTTCCTCGGAATCACGGTCTTGGCCCCCGACCCCGAGAAGGCGCCTTCAATCCCGTGAAGGGAGAGGGACGGGTACCGCCACCTGTGCATCAGGATGTCTTTCTGCAGAAAGCGAGAGTGGGCCAGGGAACAACACGGTCAGCTTTCAGCGGAGATGGCATGTGGACTGGGAGGTCCCGCTCGGTCACCAGCCAGCCCGAGAAGGAGGTACAGACCCCGCCAGGGCTGGGCGGGGAGCCGGCCCCAGATGCACTCTGCTATCTGCCGCCTGTGACACCTCAAGGGGGCGCTGCACGCTCTGGGCGCCCTCCAGCGCGGCACGCACCCGCCTCCTGTTCTCTGGACACTGGGATTAGCCAAGTCCAGGAGCCAGGGCTCCTGCCAGCCCTATCGAATGCAGCGGGAAGGTCAAGGTCCCAGATACGTCAGGACTCCTGTGGGGCCAGAGGCACCAGGAGGCAGACAGAGCCCAACTCAGGCCATCTGTGAAGCCCTCCTTAGGCCCACAGGGCCCAGAATCTGGAGGACTCCCTGTGGGTGGGAAGCCAGGACAGTCCACTGTGTCCTGGACCCACTGACCACCAACAAGCACTGTCACCCTCTGCCGGGGGGGCTGGCACAAAGCAGTCTTCTGTCTCCCAGGCATATAATTGATACTATGGCCGCTTATGCCGCGTGTGTCCCACCAGTGGCACGAGATGGGTCAGGAGGGGACGCAGACACCTGCCCACCTGACCGGCACGGAGAAACCTGATGGGGCTCCCAGGATTCCTTGGTGCCTTAACCACTTAATTAGTGGACTTCTTGTTTGTGAACCAAACAGCTCAGTAATAACTGCAAGAATACAGATGGCCCTGAAGTGACACCTTACAGAGAAGCAAACGTTAATCTGAAGGCAACAGGGCAGGAGAAACAGAAGCTGGTTCAGAAGCCACCTTTTCCCACTCAGGCCTCCCCGGGACTAAGCTCTTTGGTCCACAGCTCCAGGGCCCCATCCACTACCGGCGAGGACTTTCTCTTCTCCGCTGCCTGCGAAACTCTTCCTCCACGTGGTCCCATCGCCGCTCATGCATCCTGAGCTCAGGCGGCCCTCACACTGCTCCTCGTCTCCACACACCAGCTCACGGTCCTCTCCCCGTCCGAGCCTAACGGGTCTCCCAGCTGCACTCGCTCAGCTCCCATCCCACCCCCCCCACGCCCCTGCCTATCACCTGACCACAGTGAGATCTGGGCAGCTCAGCCCTCTTCTCAAAGCTGGTCCCGTCCGCCATCTGGGAGAGCATTCCAGCTCCTTGGCGGACCAGAGACTGTACACCAGGCGCTTACAGGCCTAACCCTGGGCCTTTCCGAGCTGGCCCTCCCCTGGCCTTAGGCCCTCCTGTCCCCGCTGCAGGCACACAGAGCTCCAGGCCACCCGTGGCCTCCACACACCCTCTTATACATCAGTCTGTCTCTCGGGGAGAAGAAACGCAGGGCCGAGAGGGGACAGCTCCCCTCCACCCTCAGGGCCTGTCGCTGGAGTCAATTACGGCTACACCGAGTGTGGGCACGCAGCCCGCCCGCCTGCACCGGGGCCTAACCCAAGTCAGAGAGAAGTTCTGACATCACTTTCTCCCAGCAGTTGGCTAAACGTCTCGTGCAGTTTCCACCTGAGCAGGGGCGCCGTCTGGGGGCCCCCAGCATCTCCAGCGCAGTGCAGACAGACAGACAGGCAGCAGTGGCCGCCACCAAGGCTCCCTGCACACCCGTGTGGCTCCTACACACTCACAGTCGCCATCCGACACTTCTCAGACCTCCCGGCCTCCGCCTGGGAGCATCCTGCTCTGGGGCCTGTACCGCCTCACGCGCACATGGACACGCAGGAATCTCCGCCACCCTGCTGGCTCCTCCCCACGGGGGTCCCCTGCATGGCACATTAGGAGGGCTGGTGGACAGACAAGTCACAGGTCGCGCCAGGCAGCACCTTGCAGCTGTGCAGCAGGGTGTCTGCCCCCACGTCCTTGGCGTACTCCTCCAAGTCGAAGTCGATCTTGTCGTAGAGCTCCAGCTCCTCCTCTGTTACGGGGGCCACCGCCTTGCTGATGCCGGGGATGAGGATCTTCCCCGTCCTGTCCACCAGGCAGCCTGGGGAGAGCGGAAGCATGAGCGCTCTGCACGCAGGCGGCCCGGAGCCAGCAGGCTCCCGCAGGGCCGAGGCCTGGCTCAGGGACCTGGTGGGCACAGTTCCCGGCACCCGCGGTGGCTCGGGGCTTGTGGGGCTTAAGTCATGTAACTGCCACGACAACCTGGTCAGGTGAGCAGTGCCATCTCCCCGTTTTGGGATAGAGACACCGACACAGAAGAGATGGGCTGTCCACACGGTCAGAGACCAGGGCGCGCTGGGCAGGCGGCCCCAGGCCCCTTGGAACCCCGACAGCATCCAGCAGGCCCGTCGGTGCGCTTTCCACAAGAAACGAGCAGCTCCCAAGCTGTGAAGACTCCAGTCCCAGAAGCCACCTGACTTCACATGTGGCAGCCACTCTCCGCCCGGGAGGACACAGGACACCAGACTGTGTGAGGCAACAGTTATGCCCAGCCTTGCCCGAGGATGCCAGGACAGTGAGCCGACCGTGCGGACCTCACGGAGGCAGTTGCAACATAAAGCAGACCGAAGCACATGCCACACGGCGTGCCCAGAGGAAAGAGTCGTGTGACTCTAGGGGACGGGCCGGACCCTGGGGAGCCAGGGGTGCCGAGCTGGGTCCTGGAGGAGGCAGGGGCTAGTGGCACAGCGAAGCGACGGTGGAGGAAGGCGGAGGCAGAAACGAAGCATCAGTGCCCACTTCTAAAGGGAACACTGCATGGAGGAAGGAAGCAGTGACACGACTGGCTCGCGAAGAATGCTGGAATGAGCAGACGCTGACGGCAGCCTGGCGATGAGGCCCTCCCGGCCTCCCCCAAGCCCCAGGCACCGACTGGAAGCCTGCTTACCCATCAGCGTGATGAGGTCCGTCATGGCCTCGTGCACCGAGCCCCCGTACACACCCGAGTGCAGGTCTTTGTCGCTGCATTCCACCTGCGCGGGGAACAAAGCCACTCTGTTGGGCTGCTCGGCGGGAGCTTGTTTTTCTCATGTGACAGCAAATCGAACAAAGAACCTTCACAAGACCCGACGGGCAATTTTTAAAAATCAAAGTTTGCTCCCTCAACGAGCAGAGCAAGGTGTTTCCTAAATTATAAAACTGTGGAAGCAATAAAAAAAATACCCTTGGAAATGCTAACTATAGGCAAACCGGGGGTGCTGACCACAGGTGAACCAGGAGTGCCGACCACAGGTGTAAACGTGCCACAGGCAACTGCTCAAGCACTCAGATCCTTTGCCAGCGGTTTCATGCAGACCCTGCACCTAGCTGTTGAAAGGGTGCCATCTACCATGGAAGAGCCCGAGGGGCCTGGAGCCGAGGGCTCAGGCCTCGCCCACCACCGACTGGCTGTGTGAGCAGCGAGAGGCAGGCACCGCCTCGGGCCGCAGCCCCCTCTCCTGGAACACGGTCCAGTGAGAGCCCTCAGCGCCCAGCTGCTGCGTCCCTGTCGGGTTTTCACACAGCGGGTAGAAGTGCCCTGCACAGAGCGAGTGCTCAGTGTAGCAGCTCGGATCATTTCTAGCACTTTTCAGCCCATAAACCACCTTCCCCGACAGGAGCAATATAATCATCAGTCGCCCTGTGTGGCAGGTACCCCTCCTTCTCTGCAGATGAGAAGACCAAAGCTCAGCTGACCAGACAGCGAGTGGCAGGTCCCTCCTCCTCGGTTCCGGGTCAAGTGCAACGTCCCAGTTCCCTGAGGATCACTCAGTCAAGGCCTAAGAGCTTAACGGCTGAAATAACGACTATTTTAGCTTCTGAAAGGAAGTCTTTCTACAGTGCTTTGCGTACGTCTCAGTCTTCTTAGATGCACCAGCATTTCATCGGTTCCCACTGCTCTGAGACAACAGCAGAAGGTCCGGTCTAGCCTGAACCCGGACGGCACTGCCAGCTGCCCGAGTGAGCCTGGAGTACCCGACAGCCTCTGGCTCAGGCTGAGGGCTGCCTCTTCCCTCAAGCCTCCGGCACCTGCGGGCTAGGGAGGGATTAGCTGACTACAGGGGGGACGGGGCGGGCACACACCATGAAGTGTGCCGAACGCAGCACATACCTCAATGAAAAAGTAGCAGATGCCCCTGAGGCCGTAGGTGATGCAGGGCTTTTTCTTTCCCAGCCAGTAGTTGTCAGAAATGCAGACGTAGTCCACGTCTTTGAAGAAGGTGTCTTTTTGGGCAAAAATCAGTTCATCCAGGCCTTCGGAGCCAGACTCCTCCATGCCCTCCAGACAGAACCGGATGTTGACAGGGATTCCCTGTGAGGGAAAGAGTGTGGGCAGGCATTCAGCTGTCATGTACCTTTAGTTCTTAGAAACAACAGACAGGAAGTCACCAAATATTCTGAAATCGCCGATTTCAAATACCCGACTTCCTCCCAACCAGCCATTAGGGCGGGCTGCGCGTCCCAGGCACTGGGTTGTCAGGGGACAAGCCTGTTCCAGCTCCTTCTACGGAGTTCCTCAGTGTGACCACATTTCCTAGTCGCAGGGATCTCTGTGCTCACCCAGCACGAACCAGGAGGCCCGGGGGAGCCTGAGCTGCGCTCGCCACACAGGCTGTGACACAGAGGAAAGCACAGGCGTCCTCACCTGCGCCCCTGTGGCCACCACCAGGGCTGCACGAGGCGGGGAGGGGGCGCCTCTCCTAATTCAGCCGCTGCCCCTGCACGGACGTCCCTTTCCCAGCCTCACCGAGGCTGTGTGGTGAGGCAGGCGGCCCTTCCGCAGGTGAGAGAAAGCAGCCACGCGGTCTGCGCATGGCAGGGCCCTCATGCGGACCCGTCTGCAGAGCCCTGCTTGGAGCTGGTGATGGCACCGCTCAGGGCACCGCTCGCCTTGCCGCCTCCACCCCTCACAGGAAATCCTCCTCGGGATCTCGGTGTATGGGACAGGTGCCAGGGGAGCTGCTCTGGGGCAGCTCCCTGGAGGGCCCTGGACGAGGGGAGCCATCCCAGTCCCTGCACCCAGCACGTGGTGGCCGCGGGCGCCCCGACAAGCAGAGGTCCTGGGCCTCAGCTCCCTCCTGTGCAAAATGGACCCTGGCCCAAAGGGCCTGGGGTTTAGATCTACCACTCAGATCTACCACTTCACACCCTGACAAAAATGCTTCCCTTTAAGTCTGGCTTTATCACGATACAAGATAAAAGCAAGATGCAAAACCCCGTCTAAACACTATGATGACAATTAGGTTAAAAACACTTGAAAAGATTGGTAAGTAATAAAATATGAAGTCTGAGGAATGAGATTCTAGGCAACTTATTTTTCTCTACTGCTCTGTACAAACTTTCAATAAGGAGTGGGTATTTCATAGTTAAGGAAATACATTTTTTAAAAAACAAGAATGTATTTTTAGAGGCTGTAAACTGTGCAGAGGGAGGGTCCATCCACAATCACAAGCCCGTGGTCAGGGCAAGCCACCACACCCACAGGCGGTCACTCATGGGTGGCCTGGGCTCTTGCTGAACCTTCAACAGTGTGACCGTTGAACACTATAAAACAATCACACCCAGTGTTTCCTGAAGCTGGAACACAACTAGCATCTTAGATCTGACTCACGGCGCTGACAGTTTGGGGAAGCTTGCTGTCTCATATCCCAGTGAGCTTGGATCTTTACAAGCTGTTCCGGGGACAGAAAGCCCAGCCTGCGGCACTCAGCTGGAGCCAGGTGCATGAGGCACAGCTGGGCGTGGGTGACATACTTGACTTGTTTTCTGAAAGGCTTCCAGGGCGTTCATCCAGCCGGCCACCGGCCCCTTGTCATCGGTCGCACCTCTCCCGTACAGTTTGCCTAGAATAGCAGCAATGAGCAAATTCATAAGGTTATGGTGATAACGAGACAGACAAAAGAGCGTATCCTCAGTGAATATCCGGTAACATCTTCGCAAAATCACACGCGGCCATCCTAAGAGATTCTCTTGAAGTCAAAAGCCCCATTTTCATTCCATCAGGAGCCGCACGTCGCCAACTTTTGCTCGAGTTACAGACAGGCCATGTGGGTGCCACCAAGCCCCTCCCGCCGCGCTGACGCCCCTGCTGACTCAGAGCCCGGACTTCAGACCCAGCTCAGAAAACCACTGGCAGGCGGCTAGCTGGTGAAAATCCACTTTCACAGCCAGCTAGAGGCAATAGGGAGGCAACCTGGTCAAAGGCAGGAGCCACAGCACTCTTATCAGAAGGGAACAAAATCCCACCCCAGTTTCGACATCTAATGTGATAAAGAATAGAACTTATGTTCTTATTTATTCCTCTACTTATTGCTTTTAAAGCTGAAAGCAAGACACGGTTTGTTCTCAGTGTAGAGTCACAGTATGTCCCCTCTGCACACCCGCTCCTGGGAGCCCTCGGCTGGGCACTGGCGACCATGAGTGACTGGGGAAATGAGGCTGGACCTTCCGCCTGGCCCTGTCACGTGATGCAGAGCATGGCCGAGGGTGACCAGGGCAGGACGGCCATCGCTGCTCGGGCTCAGCCTCTCTCTGTCGGTCTGTTCTGGCCAGTGTTCTGATTCCCTCATTCCTAAGGCTATTTTCAAATGTTTGGCATTTTAACATGGCCCCCCCCCCGCCCCCGAAAGTAGTACAAGGCCTAAAGCCACCATTACCCTGGAAATGTCCTTTGAAAGTAAACCCTACTTCTCACAGAAGCTGAAGAGCTCTTCTAGAAAGCATCCTATTCCTGTGACAAATGCCCGTGGGGCCCGCGCGGGACAGGGGTGCACAGGACGAACATGGCAGCTCCATCCATGCCCAAGACTCTACCGAGGGAGTCTGTCTGTCTGTCTGGTGTGATGGGCGGGGGGCTGCAGTGTGACTAGTGCTGTGTCTAAACAGGTGTGCATGTGGCGCAGGTGAGGGGGGAGCCACATGGCGGGGACAAGACAGGGAGGTGGGGGAGCCTGTGCCACCGAGTCTCGGAGAAGTATCAGGTGGAGAGGCAGCATGTGAGGTCACCGTGGGACAGGATGGGAGAGGGGCGCAGGACTCAACAACTTCAGGTGACAGGAGGGCCTACAGTGGGGGAGGAACAGGGGCGGGGTGG
>NW_017731427.1:3541743-3650558 GCF_001890085.2 Hipposideros armiger
GCTGCGGGGGGCTGTGGGCATGTCGTGGGGGTGGGGGGCCAGGCTGACCTCGGGTTTCTGGGGCAGGTGCTGGGGGGAGAGGGTGGTGCCATGCAGAGACAGTGAGGGGACGAGGGGCAGGCTGGAGAGTGCGGAACTGGAAGTGCTCCAGGGAGGGGTGGGGAGCCAAGCAGACACGTGGCCCGACGCTGCCGAGGCGTCTAGTGCGCAGGGCCACTCAGTCCACGAGTCACGTGAAGCAAGTCATCGCACGGCGATGGCGACTCTGGTATGGCACTGAATTTCCTCAGAGGCTGCTTTAAGTAAAAAGGTTCTCGATTGTGCACAGTGATAAACACATCTGACATTGAACCAGGAAAGGGCTGAACAGAAACCCAGCACATCCCGTTAGAAGGGCTTTAATTCAAGGCAGTCCGGACTTAGCCCAAGGGAGCGAGGCTTCTTTACCTGGCCAAAGACTTGTGTCAAAAGTGGAAACATGAAAATTCAGACATGAAGGCAGGAGAAAGCTTTACTCCAGAGGGGCAGGAAGAAAGGGGTCAGCCGGGGTGAGTCCTTAAATAAAGACTGAGGTGCCTGACAGGGCCTGGCCGGGAGGCACTCGGTGACCGTGACTGGGCTATCTGTCATCCCGAACCACGGCCGGGGGCAGGGAAACACCCAGGCTTCCTGAGTGTCACAGAGCAGAGCTCCTAAAACGCGCCATGGAAGCAGCTAGGACTGGAGTCAGGTGCGAGCTGACAGGTGACGAGGGCTGCACAGCCTCAGCTCAGAAGAGGTTGTCTAAGGACAAGTGTCAGCCGCAGAAGGAAGCGTAGCTGACCCAAGGCCACACAGCCCTCGTTTCCATGGGGACAGGACAGGAAGGCTTTCTGAAGCTTCCAAGACAGGTGCACACGTGTGAAACTTCCCGAACCCCAACCTCTACATTTTGTAAAGACAACCTGTTCTGGGAAGATAACGACCAAGAGACTATGAGCAACTGGCTGGGGTAAAGCAGTGCCAGCGCTCCCCAAGGAGCTGCAAGGACGCGGCCTCACCGTCTCGCTCCACCAGGGTGAAGGGCTCGCTGTCCCAGCCATCCTCCAGGGCGGCCGGCTGCACGTCCAGATGTCCATACACACACACCGTTTTCTTCCGGGGGTCGGAGCCCAGTTTGCCAAGTAAAATGGGTGGGAGTGGTATCTCCGAGCCATCAGGGAGCTAGGAGGCAAGAGGGGGCAGTGAGGACAGCCTTTGTTTAGAAAAGCTGGCGTTTACAGCAGACTTTATTATGATACCTTGAGCAATCACCCTCTATTTGTAGAGTTTAAGATCATACTGTTCAACTGAGTCATTAATTAACAAGAATTTGCTTTCTTATAAGTCAGAGCACATAGACTGAACTACGTTTACCAACTGCAGGCAACTCGGTACATTTTTAAAGGCTGATTTTTTTTTTTTAACTTTTATATAACAAAATATACTATGAAGGCTGAGTTCGGGAGGCAATTTAGTTCAGTGTTTCCAAAGTTAATGGATAAAAACGACTACAATCTTCAAGCAGAAGGCACGTTTCTGAAATTCAATATGTAGATTACAAATGCACGGCCAGGGCCCCAGACCAGGACACGGCGATGCTAAGTCGCAGGAAGTCACACTGGATCGAGCAGCGAGCTGGCCCTCCTCTGAGCTTTCCCCACAAAGGCCTATCAGTCTCCCACGATCCTGTGTATTAACCACAGCATCGTCTTTATGCAAATATACATTAATAAACAGCACAACTGGTCACGAAGCCAAACTAATTAAGAGGTAAATAAGCAGCTACTAAAATGGACAAGCTTATCAGGACAAGGCTGGTGACAAGCTGTTAAGTGACTGTCCCCAAACTGTAAGGGCTCAGTACCTCTAAGATATACATACAGCTGGGGACGTGCAGCCTGCCTGGATTACTGCAGGTTGAGGATTTGTCTTTCCAGTAAACTCAGTTCGTAAACTCAGCGTAAGTAACCTGGTAACCCTGGAGGTACCTATGCACTGTCATCACAGGGGCAGCCTGTACCCTCCAGGGGCAAAGAACCGTTCCTTAAACTCACTGCCCTGGTCACAAATGACATGTGGTGCTATAGTCGCCGCTGACCCTAGCGTGCCTCAGGACGAAAATTATTTCCAAACGACAACAGATTTCCTCTAAATAAATTTCTATTCAATAGAGCTCCTGTGGAGTACTTCCACATTTTTCTAAGAAGCCGTTTGGGCCCACAGGTGAACCTGGACTGAAATGCATGCTGCATGTTGGAACTCTCTGGTGTCCCCAACTATTGGGTAGCATGGCTGAGAAGCAGTCAAGTTCACAGGGATAAGGGCTACCCTCTGCCAGAGTACCGGCCTGGGTAGTCTCAGACACGAGTCTACACCTCCCCCTCCTTCCCATGGCCACTAACCGAATCCAGCGCCCAGTCCTCAGCTCACTGCACCAACACCCAGGGGACCTGCTCCGTCCTACACACAGTCAGCTTCTTCCCGTACGTCGCTTCCTGGCTCAGGAGCCATGACTGTCCCATTGCCTGAGCTCCTCTGTCTGGGGGTCAGGCCCGCAGTGACCAGGCACCCTTTCCATGCTACCACCTGGGCAGTGGCTAGGCAACAGACTGGCCCGACTTGACCTCGCCTGCACCGGCCTTGGCAGTGAGACCCAATACCCAAGAGCCTCAAATCAGCCTTTCCCAGTCGGTGCCTGCCCCCTGGGCCTCACCCCCCAGGGACCCGTGCTCCAAGCTCTGCCACTAGGACCTGGAACTCCCAATGTCCTCTTTCCCCTGTAAGCCTGGTTACCCCAGCTTTGGTGTGTAAATGTGATGACATCCTATCCACCTCCACACCTGGCCCTAGTGATCATAGCTTCCTGAAAACTGGAGCCCTGCTGCCAAGTAAAGGGATGAGAGATCAAATGTGCTGTGAGCTCGCACGGGAAGCATCTCTCTAGAACGTCTCTAATGGTGACGAAATCTGCCGATTCCTTGATAAAAACAGGTGTTATGTAATTCAAAACAGTGTAGTAATTATTTCAGTACTTGGTGGAAGGCCTTTTCTTATGAACTGCACTGTAATGTGAGTGCTAAATAGACTAAACCACCTACTATAATGAAACAACTCAAAATTTATTTGCCACCCCAATTTTTAAAAATATATTAGGAACAAAAGGAGGGGGAACAAGTCAAGTATGCTCCTAAAATAATACAAAGAAACTTGGTTTATTTTCTCATGGGTGGGAAATGTGCTGGGAAGCCGTAAGCTATCTTAAGTAACCCTAAGTCAATTAAATTTGTAGTCAGAAAGAAAGTGCAAGCCAACAATACGGGATTGGGAACTGGGGTGCCCAGGTTTTCACTTCCCACCCCATGAACGGATGTGGTCCCCAGGGAGCCATGGCCTACATGCGCCTCCGGGGATGCCTCCATTCATGAAAAGAGCGGACTGGGCTGAATGGCCACAGGTAAAATCCCAGGACTATGACCTCACCTAATACTTAAATCACCAGGCAAGAGAACAAGATAAACCAAACCCCGCCATCACCTGCAATATACAAGAACAATGCAACTTAGAAAACATATGGCATGAAACATGTAATTCACACGGGCTGAACCCATCTGAAACTACTGGGTTGTCGGAAAAGTCATGACACATTTTTGCAACGAAAAACATAGAAAAAATACTTCGTCATGACTTTTCCGACAACCCAATAAAAGAGTGGCGTCACTCTGGCATGAAGTGAGGTTGTTTATTAAACTTAGGAAGAAAACAACGCAATTAATTGCATCTGTTACAATACTGCATTAAATATAACGGAGTCCCCAGCCCACACACAAAGTAGCTCTTTTCCCAGAGTCAAGTCACGAAAAAGTGCTGTTCCTGCCAAGTGGGGTGCTGGGGACAGCGTGCAGGGGCGCTGGGGGGGGGGTCACCATTTCACACCCACATGGACAGAGCAGAACTGCCTAGTGTGAAAGGAACCTGACCTCTGGGGGAAATCCCAGCTGCTTCCTAAGAAAGGCCGTTACGTTAACTTCAGTAACCTCCACAGTTCTTCCTGGAGAAAAGTGCCGAGTATGACCAAACCTCTGCCCCATCCAGCTGGAGAAATCTCACAGAGATCAGTATCTAATTAGGTCTTTTTTGTTTGTTGTAAAGACTAGCATGTTATGTGAAGCAAAAAGTGGTTTGAGTCCTATCAGCTCCTCAGGTGGGATGTGTTCACCTGTGGTTCTGCCGTCAGAGGACGCCAAGCACATACCTTCTGTTTTCCGATGTCCACCAGCTCCACAGAGCCGCCCAGCTGCTTGATGTCCGCAGCGGCAACCTCCATCATCCTTTTGATCTCCCCTCTCTTCTCGGGCCATGCGGACACGCTCTGGATGGCCACCCATTCTGCGAGTTTCTATTTGTGGACAATAAGCAAAGAGGGGTTCTCAAAAGGTGCTCCCTAAGGAAGAAGGTATTCATAATTGTGCTGTGTTCCAGGCACCCCAAGTTCAATTGTGACCTGCAGCCACTCTATTTTGAAGATGCTCACTAGATGTCGAAGAGATCCATCCCACTTGCTTTTTGCTTAAGATTTTAAAAAAACTGTTCTTACTGACCCTGTACAAAGAACAACTAGAGCATAACACAAAAATGTCAGAATGTGTATTTTCAACCACTAAGCATGAGGTGAATGTAAAATGTACAAAGTTCCAAAAATGTTTATATCTGAATCTTAACAAAATTACATCTGAGGGATTCAGAAAATAACCAACATTTTCCCAGTCCAAGTTAGCTCCGTTATCATCCTGCCCGTGGCAAAGTTCTCTAAAGTATCATTTTTAGAATGAGAGCTCGAATGACTTCATCTGAAATGTGTCCACCAAGAAAAACTTTAAAGCATGACTCTTTACGTTAATCTCAAGAAACAGGTTAATACGCGACATTACCAAATCATTAAAACATGCTAAACGCAAAACAGGTCTTTAATATATGATTACTACAAGAAATTATAGGTGGAGATTAAATGAAAATCTCAGATTACCTCTGCTATTTCTAGAAACATATATTAAGACTTTCTGTCAAAAGCCCAAAGTGTAACTTCTATACTGTATATATATGTATATATACAAATACATACATATTTTTAGTTGCCTTTTTTGCTGTTGAGAGAACACTTAAGATCTACTCTCTGCAAATTTCAAGTGCACAGGGCAATAATATTGTTGACTTTAGTCACCATGATCACCAGCACTTTCTCTCCTTATAACTGAAAGTTCCTGCCCTTTGAACATTTCTCACCTCCCTGGCAACCACCATTCTATTCTCTGCTTCTCTGAGTTCAACTTTTTTAGTTTCTAACTTGCACACGTAAGTGAGATCATACAGCGTTTGTCTATTTTCAATACTTGGTTTACACAGTATGATTCATGTTAGTTTCTCTGAGCCTCATAACATTAAACAGAATTTTAAGTTTATTAGAATAAACATTCCCTTACCTTAATGAAGCGATCCTGATTTTCATCGACATACTTAAACAGGGCAGTGAGGTCCGACATCTTTCGACCAGACTGCAGACCTTGGAGATTCTTAGAAGGAAGAACAACCTGTCACTCCTGCCTCTGGAAGGGCCGGACTGAGCCCCGGGCTGGAAGGCACTGGCTCAGTATCACAGCCTCCTACCCCACCCTCCCAGCCAGTCATCACGAGGACTCCAGGAAGTGACCGCAGCGGCGGAAACGAAAGCTTTGGGACGGAGTTCAGAGGCTCTCCCATTCTTTTTCGGAAGGAAAATGTACCCCAAAGTGTGTCAAAATGGCAGATAACTGAAGAGAGGGCCCGAGTTGCAGAAAAGCGGAGAAAATTAACAGTAGGTGCTTCCCATCACATTGATTTATCAGCACTTAATATTCTGTTTCCAATTTTACTCTCTTAAAGCACAGAGCACTCTCCACTCTGTATGATCACAGAGGAAAGAATCACTCCAAGGATCCCAAAAAACAGCACAGCTGCAAAGCCACGAGGCAGCAAAAAAGCCCAAGGAGAGGCAGATACAGGCTCTTTGAGGAAGCTGACAATCTGAGTCCAGATTGTGCAAGTCCAAGGCAACATGCAAACCTCCACCAAGGCCTGATTAAGATAAAGCAGCCTCCCTCCAAGTGCATTTTCCAACATCTAGTCTCTTATATGTGACCCAGCACATTCCGCAAGCACAGGGGACAAGAAATCACTGAGCTGATCGCCTTTAACATGTGGAATGCATGTGAAACAAAAATGATTCTGGTACGGGGACTTTCAAAACTGGTCCTGTCCCCCCCTTTCAACTGACAATTCGGACTCCATCAAGTGGCAAGGCTCCAGCTTGAGCAGTGGTTGCCCAGAGCTCAGCCATGCCGCAGCTGTAGGGTCATGAGGCCCTACCTCACCCAGGCAGTTCTGATACCTGTGCATGGACACACTGCAGTCAAAGCGCATTATTCCCTGGTATAGGATTTCAAAGTAATTTCTAAACAGAGGACACACTGTATCCACGGGGACATGAAGCGTGGCAGCTGCTCAGCAGATGGAGGACATTACCTGAGCTGTGCAATGTGAGTTCAGGGAGGACAGGAGACCAAGCTACTTATTCTCAGAGCCTCCTGCCTCCTCTCCAAACTAGCAACGAAGCATAAAACAGGCACACGCCTCCTGGCCAGCTCGGGCTGTTTCAGCCGAGGCTCTCGTCTGCAAGAGCCCAGTTAGACAGTCACGACTGCTGCAGAGGAACCTCGTGGGTGCTCATTAGTCAGATTTCATCCACTTATCACCAAAGAGGTAAACAGGGAAGCTATCCACGACAATACGCTGCACGGGGGCACTTTTATTTGGGTTGCTGGTTGTGAAAGACCACAAATCCCAAGCTCGCTGTAGTATCCTCTCATTAGTATTACATTCTTCGCAGCCAAATGAACCGATGGCCTTCCAGTAGGGTCACTCACAGATGTAACTACTTAAGTGGCAACCTGCACCAAACAGAGCGTGAACCGACCCGATTGGGAAGCTCTGCTCGCCAACTCCCTGGATAAAAAGCAACGTCTCTGAACGGCGCATGCAGTGAACGCAGGCCAGGCCCACCTTCTCCCTCTCCTCACAGCTCTGGCTTATGCTGTGCTCCCCCGACCCCCCACCCCCATTAAATGGGACCACTTCCATATGCCCTGCCGAACCCAATTTGTTAAGGTAAAAGCCTGTGTTGGAGTGAACGAGAAAGCAAATATCCTTTCAAACTAAGTGCCATCGTCCGTCCCCTCCTGAGGTCTAAAGCTCCTGGGGAGTGACAACATTTACACAGTGAGGCCGGGGACAGGGGAAGGAGACACGACACTGGTAGCACCAGGAACCACCTAGCAAATACCTACTGATGATGCTGTCAGTCCCTCATTCATTCAAGGCACGTACTACATGAATGCCTCAATCCTGGCTTCAGCGCTCTGAGAACACCACGAAAACGGGGGCGGGGCCTCCAACGTGCCCCGTGTCCAGCTTTCCGGCACACTCGCCATCCCACGGGGTCTCTGCCACACCTCCCCGCAAACATCAGGGACAACAAAGGGATGAACGAAAGGTGGCCCTCCAGGTTCGGGGTCCCACCTCCTTACACTGAGCACTAGGGTGACTCCGGGGTCCCATCTTACATAGCAGCTGGGGGAGGGGGCCAATTGGTGGTCCCGTCGGCGAGGCCCAGGGTCTTAAGGGCGTGCGTGCCGGACGACCGGGGACCAAGGATCATTCCTCTTTTGCAGATGAGAAAACGGCTGACCTGCCTCAGGCCGGCAAGTGGCAACCTCCCGGTCCTGACTCCCGGCCCCGGAACCCCAAGCTGAGCCCCCGCCAAAGGCTTCCGTTTCCCGCAGGCCTCGCCCGCGGGCGGGTGCGGCTGGCCGGCGCCCCGCAGAGTCCGGGTTCCCGTGCCGGCCCCCTCTGAACGCGACCCCCCCTTTTCATGTCACTGCTGCCTATGCGGACCAGGTGCTGGGCGCCGCCCCTCCGGAGCCGAGCTCCCGGGCGCGACTCCCTTGGGGCCTCCGCCCCCGGCCCGCCGCGCACGCCCGGCCTCCATTGCTCCCACCTGGCAGCGGCCTGGAGCCCGACGCTCCCGGCCTCCGCCCCCCTTCCACACGCTCAGGCGCGGCTCCCGTCACCCCTCAGGGCCTCACCGCCAGGCCGCGTCCGGAAAGGCCACTCACCGCACGCTGCCTCGGCGCCGGTTCCGCATCACGTGCCCCAGTCACGCCCCCGGCGCGGGCCCCGCCCACCAGCCCCGGCCTCGTCCAGGAGGCTGCCGTCGCCCCGCCCCTCGCCACCGTCCCGCCCACCAATCCCGATCCCTTCCACCAATCCTCAGCTTCTACGGGAAGACTGATGTCGCCCCTCCGACACCCGTCCACCAATCCCCGACCTCGTCAGGGATCGTGGAGCGAAGTCCAGGGCTCAGAACCCCGTGAGGCCGTGCCCTCCCTCTGTGTCTCTCGCTCCTCCTGACGTGGTGCCTTTGGCCTGGTGCCTCAACGTGGGGATCTGACCTGTGGACTTCAGTGAGGTTCTGAGGTCTAAGTGGGGGAGCCCACACCCCCACCCTCTGAACCTTCAGGTTTTGGAGGGTCCCTCGACCTCTGCCAAGAGTCCCGTCCCAGCGGGCTCCTGAGTGGTGCACATTTTGTTGGTCACACATTTCACATAGCTTTGGCGCTTCATACGCAAAGCCTTCATCAGCACCATTAGCAATAGGGGAAATATCTTAGTATGTAAATTTAATAATCCTAGGAGTCAATAACGAAAGCAGGTGGTCAAAAAGCAGGTGGTCAACTGATGGTCTTTGGCGACAATTCAATGCCAACAGGAATCCCCAACTTGGGTGCGGTGAAGAAGGAAACTTTATATTCAGTGCAAACAGCTCAACTGTGCTACAGCTCAATTATGAAGCAGCACTGCTGTGTCAGCACTGCTATGAGGCGGCCCTTGGGGCTGGCGGACCCTGGGGCAGCACCCCCTCCCTTAGATAGCTCTGCTCAGTGAGACTGGGAAATACACTCTTCAGTCTTCCATGGAAAGGGAACGTGCACTCCCCATCTAGCAGGAAACTGATGTATAGTGGGAGAAGGCCCCACTCCTGGTTCCGGTCAGTCTGTCCTTATGCAAATGAAGAGTCCAAATCCTCACAGTCTAATTGGTCCAAAAAGCACTGTCCTGATTGGTCAGGATGGAGCTGCTCTGAGATACAAATTGGCAAAGATGTTAATGGGGATATAGCTGCGAAGCTCTGATTAGATGCAAAAGGCCTCAGTACTGTGGTTGAAATAAGATTCCAGAACTCCTTCATAAGGGCTGGCTCAGGTGCCAGGACCCATTACAGAGGGGATGCTAGGCTTTTTTTTTTTTTAATTAAGCCCAGTTAGCCACCAGGAGCCCGTCTTTTTTCTCAGGGTCCAAAAGACCCACTATTTATTGAGCATCTACTACTTATCCTTTTAATTCTTACAACAATACTTGGGGGTAACAATTATTTCCAATAGTGTATTCCCAAAAGAATTTGACAAAACTTATACCCCTCCTACATTTTTTAAGGTTTTGTTGTTTGTTTGCATTTAAATGACAAGTTTAACAGTTGCAAAGGATGTAGTTTCCAACATCCTGTAATTATTTTAAAATAAAATTACCTCCCCACTTAAATTTTACGTGGCTTGTTTTCCCTTTGAGATTCTATTTCCATTCATATCCCTCATAGAATTTTGTCAAATTGTAACATTTTTATACTTGATAGTCTTTTATTGATGACTTTATCATACCCCTCTGCAACAGAATATATATAAACAATTGAATTAATATTTACTTTCCTATAACTAGAAAGTTCTAAGTGTTAAACATTTTCTTCTGGATTAAATTATCATTACAATTAATATTAGTACATGATTGATAAAAACCACCTCAATATACATTTTGGTAAAGACTTTTTAGATACTGAAAGTAATCCATTGGAAATATATTCTTGAATCATATCTAATGTGCTTTTAAAAAATTAGTTCAGGTGTCTATCTATAAATGAGATTATTGCTGGGATGAGACAGGGTTTTGTTGGGAGCCGTCTCGGAGTAGTGAGACTCTAGGCTGACTGCAGGTGGAGGACGGCAGGTGGCTAAAGACCCCCAGCTTCCGTGTGCTGAGGAAAAGGCTGCGAAACCGCATGTTGGGTGAACAGCAAAAGGAGAACTGCCAGAAACACATGTAACCCAGCAACGCCCAGCTCATCGCCTGTGCCATGGAAAGGCAGGAGTTCCTGAACTACAACCGCCAGACCCTCAGATGTCACTGTCAGTTATGGACTTATGAACTTTGGAACTTTCCACCATGGATTTGCTGGCAGTTGCTATTTGCCTCAGTTTCACCTTACTTAAAATACATCATTAGTCTATGCTGTGTAATCATGTAACTTGTTGCCAAGAGATTATCTCACTTCAGGGACATTGGTTCCTCATTCCCCTAAACGCCCCCCTACCAGAATCCCCTATGCTTAGCTAAGAAATTATTCCTGGTAAAAGAGGAACTTGCTCTCTATATAAACAGGCCGCCTTACAATAAATGCTGTCACTTCCTGCCATCCACAGTTAGTGACTCTCCTAATCCGAACTTTGGTGTGTGTGCCATCTCTTTCTTTTCTCATTTCCTCACGTTGATCAATCCTGCTCAGGGACCGTTCGGTGGGTTCCTGACCTGATCACCCAGGTGCCCCGTCTGTTGAGCCGGCTCTCGACAGGGTTTGGTGAAAAATACAGCAAAAAAAAAAAAGTGATTTCGAGTAGAATCCAGAGCACATTACCTATTAAATTTATCCAAATTGTATAGGTATGTGGTGGTGGTTATAAATAAATTAGCAAAGAAATTGTTGATACTCGAGAGCAAGGAGAAGGCTTGGGTTCAAGTAAAAAGTGAATATACATTTACAATACTCAATAATCATATGACAAAAAGTAATGATAATGTTTCTCCTAAAATTCTGAATTAAAGGGAAGAAGCTACAAAGTTTACTCTTGACATAGAGCTCTTTTACTAGGAAATAGAATGTTAATTGTCACAAGGTAGAACTTTCTACCTCCTGCCCCTTGAAGTAAGGCAGACTATGTAACGACAGGAGTCCTTGATTAAGGAAGATTCTCTAATAACATGCTGTGGGGTTTTGTATTGTCCCTCTACTTGGAGCATTTGAGACTTATGAAGAGTTAATAAACACACAGCACTTATAACGATGCTGGGCACTGGGTGTCTTGGTTTGCTCTGGCCATTATAACAGAATACCAGACTGGATGACTTATAGACAAAAGAAATTTATTTCACGCGTCCTGGAGGCTGCAAGTCCCAGATCCAGGTGAGGTCTGGCTCCATGTCTTGTGAGGACCTACTTTGGAGTTCTTAAACAGCCAGCTGTCTTCTCGTGGTGTCCTCACATGGTGAATGGAGCTCTCTGGGGTCTCTTTTCTAAGGGCACTGATCCCATTCACGAGGGCTCCACCCTCAGGACCTAATTACCTCCCAAAGGCTCCACCTCCAAATACCATCACCTTGGGGATCAGGCCTCCACATATGAATTTTGTGGGACACAAACATTCAGTCTGTGGCACTGGGTGTGCTGTAAAGGAGGGCAGGAAAGCAGGAAGGAGACAGCAGGGCATTTGAGCAGCTGGAAATCGGTGCCTTGAAAACTCTCTGAGCCCTCCTTTAAAAGTCTTCTTGTCCCCCAGGTATGTCAGCGTGAAGACTGCTGCCTTACACAGCTGCTAAGAAGCAAGCGAATGTTTAAACCTAAGCATGCACAGCTCATAATCTCCAGCAGGTGGCCCTGCACTCCATTTCTTCTGGAGTAAAGGATGCTTTGCAGGTTGCTCAGTAGGAACAAATCCGAGTAGGGCGGCATAAAGAAGGAAGCGGAGCATCAGGTTAGGGGGGATGACAGTGGGCCGCTGGCACCGCTCCGCGTCTCAACCCAAAGCCTCCCCTCCCCCCAGCTGGTCTCCAGGAGTGTCCCTTGCCCTGATTTCAAGCCCACGGCACCCGCCAGTCTACTTCTCTGGCCCCAGATGCATTCTTATCTTTCCTCTGACCTGCGGGGCCTTCACCATCGCATGCCTGTCGGACACCGCACCCCACTGTTTATGATGGGAGGGGGCAGGGAGCCCTTGGAAACTCAAAGGCTGAAGGTGACCTTTTTAGTTGCTCTCCTTTCGGGCTGTGGCCTCACTGTGCCCGATCCCAGGGGAGCGTGAGGTTTGATCCAGTGAGAGCAACAGCAGGGATGTCGGGGCCGAGGGCGCTAAGTAACCCCGGGCTCATGCTTTGCGTTTCCGCCGCCATGGCCGCTCCGGGGTGTCCCTGAGTGGAGCCGCTATGAGCCACGCTGTCCCCCCTCTTTCCTGGGTGGGGAGATTAGCTCTCTGCCCAGAATCCCCTTCTCTAGAGCAATGGCTCCTCCACGCAGCGCAGTGCCACACTCCGTGGGCAATAACTTCTGTATCTAACAAATAGCTTCCTGTGCTCCTATTCCCAGCCTGGGGAGGTACGTCAAAAATGAGGTTGGCTATGAGCTGGGAAAGGCAGGGCGGCTTCTCGCTGAGCCCCGTCTTCCTTCATTCTGTCTGTTAGCCCTTTACTGGTTGCACATGACTCTGGGTAAGGACCAGGCCGAATGTGTCTTCTGAGCCCCCTGGGTTAGGCCGGGGCCCCGGGGAGACAAGCACACAGCTGCTCAGAGAGCATCCCGCGGAGAACTGGGCACCAGGCACAACCTCTGCACGGTCAGCGTCCACTCCAATGATCCAGCAGTTACCCCAGGAGTCCACGTCCCTCGTGCCTTTGTTTCCTGCTCTCACAATTCTGCATCTGCTCACTAAGATACTGAAATGTTCGTTTTCTATGTCTCAGGCTGAAACTTTTCAAAAGAGAGCATGATTGGTTCAGCAAGTCACCATTAAGAGTCAAGTGTCCAGCTGGGCAGAACGCCTGTCCCAGGTTCTCTGGAGCCCACCAGCCCACATGCTGATGGCTGCCTCTGGGTCGGGCACCCACCACCCCAACCCCTAGGCAAGGAGGCATAGTCACACGGTTCACAGCGTGGAGTTCTGTGTCCCAGGAGCCCCCGGGAACAGGGCTGGGAGCATGGCAGGCAGCCCTCTGCACTTGTGCTCGGTCGGGGACCCAGCCTGGCTGTCCTTCATCCCAGCCTACTGGGCACCTAACAGGAGAGGCTGTTTAGTAGGTGGGAGTTGGCACTAGCCCACAAGTGACAGGGTCACAAAGTAGCCACGAGCAAGTGGCAGAAGCTCCCCATTGCTTTTTTCTCCACAGTGGGAGGCAGGTTGAGACGCTGTCCCTGCATTTGTAGAAACAGAGCTGCTGCGATCCTCAAGACAAAAGCTACCCCTGGACTCAGCACCTACTTTTTTTTTTTTTTTAAGATTTTTATTGGTGAATTGGGGGGATGGGAACAGTGCTTGGGAATTGGGGGAAGGGGAACAGACAAGTTGCTGTCATTTTGTTCTTCAGTCTAGTTGTGGAGGATGTTGCTTCACTGGCCCAAGCTGGCACCATCATTGCGCTCTTCCCGGGTGAGGCAGATCAGTCGCCGGCTTCTGGACGGCCGCTCACTGCAGCTGCTGGCCGCTCACGCTGGCTGCTGGCTACACACGGTAGCCCATGGCAACCCACTGCCACAGGGACTGCAGCCCACGCCGTCGCCGGCGACTCACAGCAGCCCAGCTCCAGGTTGAGCTGTTGTTCAGCATCTTAGCTGTAGAGGGCAGTGTCACTGGCCCTCATATGTGGGATCCGAACCGGGGCCCTCTGGCATCCCAAGCGAGTTCTTAACCATCGCACCACTCGGCCGGCCCCAGCACCTACTTTTTGACTTAGTGGTTTCAAGGGTGGCATGTTCATCAGAGAGTCTGGAGGTGCCAACCTGGACAGAGAAATGCGAGTGGCAGGTAAGAGAGATGGAAATGCACAAATAGAATTAAGCTCTTGAAGTCTTTTAAGTCACTACTGTGAACAAAACTCCAATTATTTTAATGACTAACCCCCAAGTAATGAGTATCGCCCCCCCCCCCAATAAACAACAGCAATCCAAACAGCAGCAGCAGTAACAACAAACCTGGTCTTTGCTCTTTAAATGAGTTAAATGAAACACATTCCCTGCACTCTGTCCGGATGGTTATACCATGCCCCAACTCTAAGTGTTAAAGAAAGTCCATTTAATGCATGATAAACTTGCTGCAATTTCCTCTAATTCAATGAAATCTACCTTGACTATGCCAAAGATTTTCAAGTTCAAAAAGCTTGGCAGAGAGTCAAGATAAAAGACATTGCCGTTTCATAAATATTTATGGGCCTTTTACAAAGGTCAATAAAAGTATCATGGAAGTGGATTAGATATCAGCGTGCCCAGGCTAACACTTAGACTCTGTCATTCTGGCCCTCTGTCCTGTGGTAGCACATCTGAGCACTGGGCACAGCCTGTCCTCTGTTTGACCGCAGGTATTCTTAGCCATATATTTTAATTAGACATAGACTTTGGCCACCACGTGTCTGAATAGGGGACCTTGTTGTCAGTTTAATACTGGGTTGTTTTTTTAATGTTCGGCTCTTCCATACACTTTTGTTACTGTGCGGGAGTGGCACAAGGTCTCACCATGTGACACTGTTGGAAAGAATGTTAAGTCACGGTGTGCCACCCCAACACAAAGCTGTAGCTCAGAACACTGACTGTGGGTGGCACGTACCGAGTTCGTCTAGTGCCTGGCACACAGTAGGTACTCACTGAGAACTTGAAGGATGAATGGACAAAAGAATGGGGGTGTAGGGGGGTGTGGGAATAAAGCCATTCTTTCTTTTGTTCTTTCCTCCTCTGCCTTGAATATTCCTCTCAAACAGGTGTATTGTATAGCTGTAGTGATTTCGGAGAAAAGTTAAAATGCTCGTCCCACCCTGTCTTCCTGCATTATTGACAAGCAAAATCATTATTTATGGAAAAGGCTTGAAGCTTCTACCTCATAGTTACTTACTCATCACTTGAGGCTGGGCCTCTGAATGAATGCATAAAATCCTACTTTTGCAAGTTACAAATGCCCGTAGGAATCTAATAATGCCTTGGCAATTCCATTCGAGGCAAAATAAATAAATAAATAAATTCCAAACACCGGCGCGTTCTGGCAAAATTTCAACACAAACCAAAATTTCTGCCATATACACCCAGTTTCTGGATAGAGGGGTAAAAATAAAAAGCCCCTTCTCAATTCTTTCACAGGTTTTGACCAGTTAGTTACCGGCTGGGTATGTGACAGCCATTGATGCAGCCTTCAAATGATTTTGTTATCAGGAACCCTTGAATTAAAGCTTTAGATTCACTCTGAAATGAAATTGTAGTAACTTCCCTTTAGGTTTGTTGCATTAATTAAATCTAGGGACTACACAGAAACCCTCATTAAAAAGTAATATTTTCAAAAGTTGTAATGTTTAATCATCACAAAGCACGTTTCCATTTTTTATTTCATCTGGTCCTCAGAGCAAGCAATGAGGCACATTTTCTCCCCAAAATTGTACCCACAACCAACAACTCACAGAGATTTCTGCCCAGACAACCCACGTGCTGTATTTCATGGTCTATGATTTTTACATCTTCACCTATTAGAAACCAGTGTAATTTATTCTCACGCGCTTAAGGATGGTTAGGAGATAAGGGTTTCAATTTTCCTTTTTTTGATGGACTGACTCTCTAGTTACCTTTCATTTTCTTATTTGAGAAGGGAAGTCTATATTTTGGGGATTTAAATAATTCGTCATTTGTTTGTTTACCTTTCATTGGCAGTTTGAAGCTATTTTCACAGCTTGTTTTGAGAGAGAGAGAGAAAAAAAACCTGTCCCATTTCAGAATTTAACAGCTTTAGAACCCTTGGATAAGCAACGGGAAACAGAAACCATCTCACATCCTAGCAAACACCAAGAGTTCTGTGTGTATGAGGGGACAGCCATCTGTCTGAAGGCTGGAGGGGCGGGAGAAGCAGGCAAGCTTGTGGGCACCTGTCTGTGCCGTGTGTATTTACCACACAAATCTGCAAATACAGAGTGACATTTTCAGTTTCTCCATTGGGCATAGCAAAAAACCCCAAAATAAACAAACAAAAAACCCCACACGCACAGAGGAATGTTGAGTTTGCAATAGCATTTCTATCTGTATCTATGTATTTTCACCGTCAATGCCCCAAGTAAGGTTTTCAAAATGGTAGGAGGCTGAGAAGCACCATTTTCAGTCTGAATTAAATCAATGTAGTACCCCTCTTGGATCCATTTCACTTTTGGGTTTCGCCTCTAATTGTGAAACAAAGGCCATGCCAATAAACTTCAGGCATCAACATACAACTTGAGGTGTTTTTTTCTCTCAGACATACTTGAGGCTGATTTTTTTTTTCAACAAATGGTGTTAGGACAATCGGATGTCTATATGCAGAAAAGTGATCCTCACCTTCAGGCTTTATTCAAAAATTAACTCAACAAATGAAACCAGTTATTAGGAGAATGAAAAGACAAGCTCCTTAACTAGGAGAAGGTATTTACATGCCACGTACCCAATAAGGGACTTTTATCCAGAATGTATAAAGAACTTTCAACTTCAACAGTAAGAAAGGAATTTTAAAATGGGAAAGAGGCTTGAATAGAAACTTTGCTAAAGAGTACCTATAAATGGCAAACGAGCACATAAAAAGATGTTTAATGTTGTTATTTGTTAGGAAAATGCAAATTAAAACCACAGTGTGCTGTCCGTAAGGCTTACGTGTCTTTTCACGTCAATGTTGCTTCAGATTGTAAATTCTAAGAGGGTAGGAAATTATTCCCTGTTAGAACGACTAGAATAAAAGAATACTTACAATAGCAAGATCTAGAGAGGTTGCAAAGCAACTGAAACGTTCAGTATTGCTGGTGAAGATGAAAAATGGTGCAGCCACTTTGGAAGACCATTTGGCAGTTTCTTACAAAGTTAATCCCATTCCTAGGTATGAAATTCCTGGAGAAATGAAAATGTATGTTGACACAAACACCTATACATGAATATTCATATTTACCCCTAATTGGAAACTATTTAAATGTCCTTCAACAGGTGGATGGATAAACAAACTGTGGTAGGTCCCAACACTGGAATACGACTGAATAACTAAAAAACTACTGATACATATAACAATTTGCATGAATCTCAAAAACATTACTTTGTGTGAAAGAAGCCAGCCTCAAAAATGTATCGTTCCTCATCTGTGACATTCTCAAAAGGACATAGCTCACATGATGGGTCTGTGTGGCTAGATTCAGTGAGTCTCAAAAGGACAAACAAAACTCAGGGATTACCAGGACAGGTGAATACACGTATAAAAGGGCAGCATGGAAGAGTTTTTTGGATGGTGGAATTATTCTGTATGTGTGGTTATATGGATTTCTACATGTGTGAAAATTCACAGAATGGTGTCCATGCTCCACAGAAGTCAATTCTACTGTGTGCTGATTTAAAAATCAAACTAGAGAAGGTTAGAATCAGGACTCGTACTGTGCACTTTATTTATTTATTTATTTATTTATTTATTTTACTAGCTGAGCCATCCTGCCACCTGTTGGCAGCTCAGCAGCAGCTCAGCTCAGGCCAGGCATGGAACCACTGTTGCTCAGAGCTCGCACTCTTGAGTGAGCTCTTAACCAACTGAGCCACTTGGCTGGCCCCCTGCACTTTAAATGATAGGTATTAGCAAGGCCCTCGTTAGAGCAAGATTCCTTAAAGCTCCCAGTACCAGTTGCACATTTTCTTCAGTTGTACAAATAAAATATTTTATTTCATCACAGGAAAAAAAAACAACGTAGGGACTGGACATGGGTGCTTACTACCACCACCTCTAAACAACATTGACTGGAGGTTCAAAACCATTAAAGGTATAAGAATTGGAAGAGTGGAAATAAAATCATTATTTGCAAGTAGAGGAGGAGAGAGACAGAATTACAGAGAAAACAGATCGCACCTCCCTCCTCGGTGCAGATGTTCTGGTCTGAGGCTGACTGGAGCCAAAAACGGAGAACATTTGTAAATAAACTCCAGAGTTCCAATGTTACAGGGGATTGGACTCTGCTACCTAGAAACGAGAGGCGATTGTTAGCACTCAAAGTGACTAAGCTCTGAGAGCTGCCAGAAATGTCAGGAGCCAGGAGTATTGAAAACATTACATGTTAGGAGGGGAAGGGAAACAAAACCATCCGGAAATCTTCCTGATTGCACCATGACAAGACCGGCTGACTCGTTAAGCTGATGAGAACGCTCGCTTGCCCTCTGATGTGATAGAAGCAACAAAGCCACAGGGGGGCCCCGCCTGCTTGGAGACTCCCGCCCTGGCCCTGGTTCCCATCCTCACACATCACTCCTGCCAGGGGAGCGGAGCGGGAGAGGCAGGCAGGTCCCCAAATCAAAGTAAATGAAGCCAGAACATTTTCTGTTCTCTCGGAATCCGCAGTCTGAGACAGCGAGGATGTGAAGGGGCACAAAGGCTTGTAGACAACTGAGCAACGCTTGCTTTCCATTAAAAGTGCAGTCTGTAGGAGAAAAAGGCTAAGTGCATTTGGCAGAAGGAGTGAGCGAATGAGGGGAAAGTGCGTGATGAAATGAAAAGAACTTGGCAGTGAGGCTGCAAAGAGAGCTCCTGGTCCTGGGGGGAGGCTGGTAGTGAGGGGATTAGGATAAGAGGGGAGGAGGGTGCTGGCTTAATGCGTCTGCATGGGTGAAAGGCAACTTTCTTTCTTGTTTTGTTTTTTTTTTGTTGTACGAGATTTTCTTCCTGAGTACCTTGGCAAGCATGTAAAATATACTTTTTGTAACTTTTTAAAAAAGAAAACCTTGCTGGTGTATATTAGCTACAATCAGAACAGCCATAATCTGTGTTTTATAGAGAATCTGTTTTTTTTGTTTTGTTTTTTGTTTTTTGTCAATACTTCACGAAAGATTTATAAATGGCCATTAAACATATGAAAGGTGCTGAATAACTTCAGACATTGGGGAAATGCAAATTAAAACCACAATGAGATACCCGTATGTACCCACCAGGTTGCTGAAATTTAAAAACAAAAAGTTAAACGTTGGCAAGTATATGTAGCACCTGGAACTCTCATAAATTGCTGGTGCAAATATAAAATGGTTCTATCATTTTGGAAAACTGTTAGACAAATTTTTGTTGTTGTTGTTAATTTCAGGTGTACAGAACAATGCAATAGTTACCCTTTTCACCCTTTGCACAGAAACAACCCCCCTCCCCCATCTACTGCCCTCCCACCCCCATATCATGCTTATCTATTACAATTCCATTGGCTCCATTCCCACTCTCTACTCCACATCCCGTGACTATATGTATATATAATTATAGTTGACATACAATATTATTCAACATCAGCTTCAAAAATACAGTGTGGTGGTCAGGCCTCTACACCGACTATGAAGTGGTCTCCCTAACAAGACATGGGTCCATCTGGCCCCCTAAAAATTACTTACACATTATTGATTATATTCCCCAGACTGTCTTGTCTATCCCTGAGGCCATATTGTAGTTACCAATTTGTATTGTCTCATCCCGTCCCCTTCTCCTTCATCCCCACCCCCTCCCAACTAGCAACCCTCAGTTTTTCCTCTGTGTCTCTGAGACTATTTCTGTTTACTTTGCTCGTTTATTCAGTTCTTTAGATTCCACATATAAGTGAGATTATATGGTATTTGTCTTTCTCTGACTGACTTATTTCACTTAGCATAATGTTCTCTAGTTTCAGCCATATTGTTGCAAATGGCACTATTTCCTTCTTCTTTATAGCTGAGTAATACTCCATTGCGTAAATGTACCCTAGTTTCTTAATCCAGTCGTCTACCAATGGGCATTTCGGATGTTTCCAAGTCTTAGCTATTGTGAATAGCACCGCAATGATCATAGGGGTGCATATATTTTTTCGGATTAATGTCTTGGGTTTTTCTGGATAAATACCCAAGAGTGGGATTGCTGGGTCATAAGGTAGTTCCATTTCCAGATTTTTGAGATACCTCCATACTGATTTCCACAGTGGCTGTACCAGTCTGCAGTCCCACCAGCAGTGCACCAGGGTTCCCTTTTCTCCACAACCTCGCCAGCATTTGTTGTTTGTTGACTTATTGATATAGCCATTCTGACTGGGGTGAAGTGATACCTCATTGTGGTTTTCATTTGCATTTCCCTAATACTAAGTGAGGTTGAACATTTTTTCATATGCCTGTTGGCCATCTGTATGTCCTCTTTGGGGAAATGTCTCTTCATATCCTCTGCCCATTTTTTAATTGGGTTGTTTGTTTTTTTGGTGTTGAGTTGCATGAGCGTTTTATATATTTTGGATATTAACCCCTTATCAGATATTTCATTGACAAATATCTTCTCCCATTCAGTAGGCTTCCTTTTTGTTTTATTGATGGTTTCTTTTGTTGTGAAAAAACTTTTAAGTTTGATGTAGTCCCATATGTTCATTTTTTCTTTTACTTCTCTTGCCCACAGGGATGTATCAGTAAAAATATTGCTCAGGGTAATGTCTGCAAATTTAGACCCTATATTTTCTTCTAGGAGTTTTATGGTCTCAGGTCTTATATTTAAGTCTTTAATCCATGAGAATCTGTTTTCTGATTCACAGAAACATCCATGCTTTATCAGAAGGCTTTCTTACATTATCACTTGATATTTTCTCTTATCAACAATCGTGTATTCTAACAGGGACTCAAATATTCACACACCCATGTTCACAGCAGCATTATTCACAATAGCCAAAAGGTGGGCTCAACCCAGGTGTCCACCCACAGTGAGTATGTGGTCTATACATACAGCAGAATGTCATTTAGCCTTTAAAAGGATGGAAATTCTGACGCCTGCTATGACACAGGTGAACCTTGAGGACATCATGCTCGATGACATAAGCCAGACACAAAAGGACAAATGCTGTGTGATTCCACCTATGAGGCACCTGGATTAGTGAAACTCATAGAGACAGGAAGTAGAATGGTGGGTGCCAGCGGCTGGGGAGGGAAAAAGGGGGTTATTGCTTATGGGGACAGAGTTTCAGTTTAGGAAGATCAAACACTCTGGAGATGGTGATGGTAACGGCTGCACAACAATTAAATGTAAGTGCCACTAAACTATACACTGAAAAATGCTTAAAATCATAAAATTTATGTTATATGTATTTTACCACAATAAAAAAAATGATATTTTGTGATAGGGATTACATATCTTTCAGGCACTTGTTTTGCCATTAAAACTAATATCATCAAAGAAAAATATTTAGTAGGTCAATCTATTTATGCATCCCTTTCATAGTTTATCCGGAACTATTTTCCTCCTTCGCTCACTATTTCAGAGCCCGAATTACCCAGAAAACCTATTAAAGTACATCTCGATTTAGGAAGTCATCTTGCAGCTCTCTTACTGCCCTTTATAATGTTCTATGAAACTGGTGACTCTTGGTGGGATATACAGAGGAGGCCCTAGGAAATGAGGAAGTCTCTTGTTTCTGGGTCATGCTCACAGCACAAGTATCCATGGAAACATTGTCTTCCTTCTCTAGCCAACTTCTCCTGAAACTGCTTCACTTCCCTCGTCATCTTTTGGGGTGCTGTCTTCCACAAGTTCATTATCTGTATTCTTCGGAAGGACTTTCTATTGATTCTGAATCTCGAGTTTGGGGTGAGTGGAGGAGCTGGCAGGACCCTCTTCCTGCTGACATCTGAGGAACTACTCAGGGCAGCCACAACGGTGCAGAATTCAAGATGAAGGAGACACTGCTTTTCCCTCAGGAAGTCCCCAGTTTCGTGAGAGAACCAGATTTGTACTGTGGCGGGGTGGGGAGGAGGGGCCATCAGGTGTGCCCCTGAGCAGCTGGCATTGGGAGTGGGCTTGGGGCCTGAGCAGGGAGGACTTGGGCTCCAGAGGACAGACACCAAGGTGCAGAGGGGCAGTGGGGAATGGCTTGTGCAGGAGACAGTGGGGGACCAGCAGAAGGCACACCACAGAGCGATCAAATGTCCTGTGAGCTGGAGCTTGTCAGTAAGCTGCCTTGTCCCAGAAAATAACTCCTAGCTCGACAGAGGTGGGACTGGAGTCAGCCTCTGGGGAGAGAAAGAGACCCTGTCATGGGGCTTCGACAGGACTTGCTAACTGGATGCGAGGACTGAGAAGGTCATTTAGGAGACGTAGGGGCCCAACGCACTGAAAGGATGGAGGTACTGCCCCCAAACTATGTCAGCATAGAAAGAATCCTCACCCATACATTCACTGCATGGAAGGCTAATCAAGTTAGCTTTCCCCATGATGAGTGTTTCTTTGCTTTTCATGGAATATCCAAAATAAAATTAGTTTAAGTACTTTCAACAAATACTTCAAGGTTTTGTACCATCCATATACCCAAAGCATGTGCTTACAATGCCATTGAAAAATCCACTCAACATCACATGTCATCAGGGAAATGAAAATTAAAATCACAATAGGATGCCACGGCACACCGACCAGAACAGCCAAAATCCAAAACACCACCAGATGCGGGCGAGGACATGGAGCCACAGGAACTCCCACGCATGCTGGTGGGGATGCAACATGCTGCAGCCACTTTGGGAAACAGTTTAGTGGTTTCTTACAAAACTAAACATACTCTGACCATATGATCCAACAATTACATTCCTTGGTATTTACTCAGAGGAATTACATCCACACAAAAATCTGCACGTGGATATTTATAACAGCTTTATTCACGACTGCCAACACTTAGAAGCAACCAAGATATCCTTCAGTAGGTGGATGGATAAATAAACTGGGGTCCATCCAGACCATGGAATATCATTCATTGCTAAAAAGAAATGAGCTACTGAGCCATGGAAAGATACGGAGAAAACTTAAATGCCTATTACTAAGTGAAAGGACCCAATCTGAAAAGGCTGCATCCTTGTATGATGCCAACTATGTGACATTTTGGAAAAGGCAAAACTATGGAGACAGTAAAAAGATCAGCGGTTGCCAGGGTCTGGGGGGAGGGAGGGATGAATGGATGGAGCACAGGTCCTCTGTGATATTATAACAATGGACACATGTCAGCACACACTCGCTCAGGCCCATAGAATGGACACTCTGTATGATAAAGATGTAGGTTCATCAGATACAACATGTGTACCGCTCTGGTGGGGCTGTTGATAGCAGGGGAGGCTCTGCACGTGTGTGGGAGCAGGGGCTTCTGGGAAATCTCTGTAGCTTCCTCTCAGTTTTGCTGTAAACCTAAGACTCCTGTACAATGTACAGTCTAGTTTAAGAAAGTCCAGTGTGGGGTGTGAAACAGGTGGGACTAAGGGTCGTCCTGGGGTTCTGCACTAGGAGGTTACTGGGTGGATTAGGACATCATTGGTGGGTTGCAGGGCTCCCAGGAGGAGTGTATGAAGCCGAGCTGAAAGGTATCTGAGCCTAGGGAAGGCCAGGAGATGCTCTCTGGGGAGCAGGGCTCAGGTGGCAGCCGTCCTCTATGTAATAGTGCAATCTTCTCACTAACAAAGCCACTGCTATCTCTCAGCGGCACGTAGGGAGCCAAAATTAATGGGGGTGAGGGGAAATGGGGGTGATTTGACACTGTGGCTTCTCATATGTGGACATTTAATAACCCTTGGTAGGGAGAATATAATTCCAGAGCTACGAGCATTTTCAGGACATTTGTTTGGCAAAGCTGCGGCTGCCAAGGCATTTAGGCTTTGTGGATTTGAACAAGCTAGACTCATCAGAGAGTTGAGGGTCTTTTCTTCCCATCTGCTGGGGAAAGACCCACTAGGTGCATGCGATTCCACAGTTAGGTGAGCAGCTGGAGCTGCAGACGATGTCAGACATGCTTTACGGGAAAGCACTGCCCTCTGCAAAGAGCTGCATGTCATTTGCCAAGAGGGAAATAAATTCTGGAATGTCACCCTTTCCTAGGGCCCTTGCATACGGGTGTCAAGGCCAAATAGCATGATACATTTTTTCCCTGTGAGGTGCTTTCGCATGAATAGAATGGGCTCGATAGGGGTCTTTCACATGCGTGCGCGTGAAGATGGCACCGTGTATACAGTGTGGGCTGGAACGGGAGGGCAGGGCCAGAGGGAGACGGGTCAGCATCGGTGTGGTCACTCCCACCCCTCCGTGTGCACTGGAGGAAATCCCAACAAGCAGCTGTGTCTGGAGTTGAAATGAAAAATACGAGAAGGGGGGCCAAAAAAAAAAGGTTAGAAATTTCCTACAGTTTACTCCCAAGCAACGCGGTACAACTGTGGGTGGTTTGGAAACTCCAGAGGCTTATAAACCAGGGCGAGTCCTGTAAGGAATATGGTGATTCATTTTGTGCAAAGATCTCTGGCCAACCATCCTCAACAAATGGGGGCAAAGGCATCAGCAGGGTAGCACAGCAGGGGCTGCGGTGATGGGCAGAGTGCAGGGTGAGGGAGGGTAACAGGTGTCCTGTCAACACAAACTTCACGGCACAGTTCCTGAGGACGGCATCCCATTTCTGCTGATGGATGACTAAGGTTTATTTAACCTCTCCCGTTACACACAGTTACGTTACTTCCGCCTTGTTGTTGTCGTCATACACTGTTGTGCATCAGAGAATCCTGACACCACAGCTTTGTCCAGATCCTCTAACACTTGATTCTCCTACATTAGGGCAAAACAGTTACTGGGTCTATAAACTCGATAATCTAAGACTCTAAGCAAAAGTGCCAAAGAAGCCAGGCTTTCATTTACCATTCTAAACTCCTGTCTCCTCACCACTTGGGACCCTGGCAGCTGGCTGTAAAGGACTCCAGAGGGACCTACCCCTGGCCCCCCACCCAGGCTGGCCCCAGACTATGGAATAACCTCTCTTTCCTCTGCAAACAAAACTCTCTCTTAAAATAAGACAAAAGCAAGATAAGTGCCTGGATAAAGTAAAACCCAAATGATGGCGTAGTGAACCTTTCTGAAGTGGGGACTGTGCTCGAGAACAGAATTTTTTTTTTTGAGTGGGGAGGAAAGTTTGGCTATCCCTCATTTTCTTCAGGCTCACCCTCCCTCACCCCATAACCCTATAACAGGAGATCAGAAACATGCCTCCTTCTGAAAGGTGGCTGCCCCTTTCCTGCGCTTTCATCATTGTGCACTTGTAGCCACTGCTGGGATGGGCAATAGAGACCCGCCACGTGTGAGTTAAAACCTTGCTCTTGACGACTTTTGAAAACAATGAGTAAAGCTAACAAACATCCGAAACGTTCTTGGCCTATGGCAGGATGTTTCAGCAAACAATTGTGACATGTACAGGACAAGCCGCGCCCTCACTTCTGGAGTAGGTGATCCCAATGTGGAAACAGGAACTAGAACATAAACCTAGAAGCAGGTGAGTGGCCCCTGGCCCTGTCACTCCCACTAACAGATCCTATGAAGAAGGTCATGCCCTTTTCTATGCAGCCTTAGAAGTGACATTCATTCAGTCCACCCGGCCAGAGTGCTGGGAGAACGGCGTGCGCTAATGTGTGTGAGTCTATCACATACAGTGCGTGACAGTGCTGCGCAAACACAGGTGTGCGCATTTTTGTCAAAGTCTTTTTAGGAAGAAAAACACTGTGATGAGCTCAACGTAGGTAGAAATGGAGCAGAATCAAGCACTAATAAACCTATTTGTCTAGTAGAATCAGAGTCAGAAAACTGTAGAATTTTGCTTTTTCTTCCAGGGATGGCCTATGGGCAAAATATTCATATTCTGCTCTCAGTGACAAGTTCCACTGTCAATAGATGAGTTCAGAACCCAAAGGATATGTTCAGACACATCCCCAACCCTGCGATGTGGCTGCCTTGTTCAATTTAGCCTCAGGGATTCAGAAAGAAATATTTATGAGTTAGAAGCGCTTTCTCAAGAGCAGTGACACAGGGCACTCAACGTTCTCTGATCTTTCAGAACAAAGGCTGGGATACATGTTCTTCTCATTTCTTCAGCAGGTATTTCAGGGTGTCCTCTGTATCAGGTACCAGATTAGGTACTGGGATTACTTGTTCTCGTGGAAGAAATAAAGGACTAAACAGCCGTCTGTGCACTTAGTTAAAACAGGCGCACCCTGAGGACACACGCTGCTTGCTCTGCTCTGTTGTGGTGAGTGCCTGAGACCTGGGCACGGGGCATAGGTCCGGCTCAGCCACACTGGGTGCCTTTTGTCTGCTCACAGGACGTTTGCCCCATGTGGTCCTAGAGAGCTACTTTTCCATCTCCTTCCAGACAAAGGAAAACTACCTTAGGAGTTCCTGGGTGAATTAAGTATGATTGAAAGGATCCGTGCACTCAGCCATTCCTAGCATTGACTTCATGTTCATGGTTTGGGTAAGGGAGCAGGAGAGAGCAGCTCCTGGATTTCATGCAGTGTTTTTTTAAGAAGTCAAAGCCTATTCAAATGAACTTGATGAGAAACCAGCACTGCGCCAGGCCGCTGTTCCAGCTCTGCCCAGGCCCTTAATCCTGACCTGCGGGCACCCTGCCAGACCCCAGGAAGCCTGCCAGTCACTAGGAATTACACAGCACAATCCTGCTGGGGGCACTGCCCTGCAGCAAGCAGAGCTCCAGGGAAAGGGGACCTTGTGTTTCCTTGCTCCTTACGCCAAAGCGCCACATTCTGTTGTTAAAGTAATGATTTATTTGTGTGTGTGTGTGTGTGTGTGTGTGTGTGTGTGTGTGTGTGTGTGTGTGTGTGTTTCTGCTCTAGGGAAATATCCTTAGTATCAAGGGTACAGCTGGTCAGTAAGCCACCTTCCCTGTGAATACCCAAAACAGCCCGTTTGGAGAGCGATTGAAAAAGACACCTCCCCCCCCCACGCAATGTGGCCCCCTAGGAAAAGGGCTTGGTGAGCTGAGCTGTGGTGGACTTCAGCCCCCTCCACCTCTCCATGGCTTTTTGCAGTGTGCACGCTGCACAACGGGACGGCAGCCCTCGTAGGTCCTACCTCCCAAGCACCTTCTTTTGGCTCTAGAGGGCACCATGACTTCTGTTCTAAAACAATCGGAATGCCCCAAGGGTCTCTTTAGTGTGGATTACAATCTCCTTTTCTTCTGTATACTTTTCTTTATAAAGTGACAAAAGAAGAGTGGTTATTAACAGATTTAAAAAGCTGACAGAAGTACAGCTTATGTCGCACATCCCAGTGTGGTTACCTTTGATTTCAGGTTCTGCTTTCCCCCTGTGATTTTTATTCCTAGGTTTTAAAGGATAAGTGTTCACACTTCTTTCTCTCTCCTCCTTCCTAGTCCTGCCCTTCTTCCAACAAAATGTTTGGGAACTGGGATCTGCTTTGCACCGTCCAGATAGGATTTTAAAGTAGTGTCCTGGGATGCCTTCCAGCCTATGTATGAAAACGTCCCCACATGGTGCTTCCGGCTGGGGCTGGGTGTGCCCTGGAAGTGGGAGAGAAGGCACAGGCATTACTGCTGTTCACTGGGCTGTCCCCAAAGCCCAAGTGTCATTAGGGAATATCTGCGACACACCCAAACTGCTCCTTAGGGCTGAGCATTTGCTAAATTGATGTTCCTTAATTCCTGGAGACCTCTGTCCGCGAGCCATGAAACTTGACGTTAAATCGGCGAGTTGCAGAATGGACAAGGTTAGGAAGCCTGCTCCGAGGGAGAATTACAGAATGCTTCATCCAGCGAGAGTGATTCTTGCTGTGCCCACACTCGGGAATGACGTGTGAAATTCAGGCGCAGCGCAGGCGGGCGGGCGACCACCATGGTTTGGCAGGGCCAGGCGTCCTGCAAGCTTTTGCTGAGTGACTGCAGGAGCCACGGGCGGGCGGGGAGGCCTCTCTGTGACAGTCCCCATCCGGCCCCCCGCGCACCGCGGACTCTTCTCTAGCTGGGGGAGATGGCTTTCAGGGAGCGGAGGGGCAGCTCGGGTCGGGAGGGGAGGGGGCGCTGCCACGAGCCAAGATTGCTGTGGCTGCCGAGGCGCCCGCCGGTGTTGTGTAGCGGCTGGGACGGAACCCTGCAGCGCGCCCCCCGCCGACGATGTGACAAACGGACACGCAGGCAGATTTAGACACGATTAGCGAGCGCTTTCTCTCCGCCAGGGGAACGCCGAGACGTTTAAGGAGCGCGGCGCCCTGGGGTTTGGGCAGCCTGGGCCATAGGCTGGATTCAGGAGGTCGCCTGGGAAAGGCGGGCGGGATCGCCACAAGGTCGCAGACTGTCCTGGACCCCGGCTCTACGCACGCTCGGGCGTCTCACCCTGGGGGTGGGGGGGCTCCCAAGCCGGGGCAGACTCAGAGAAGGGGGGAATCTAGCAGGGAAGCAAATGGAGGGGGTGCAGAGAGCAACCCAGGGTGGGCGGGGCTCTGTAAAAAGACAAGGTTTGGGGCGCGGAGCAGTCGCCCAGAGAAGACGGGAGGGTCTTGTCTGAATTGAAGATGTGCGGACAGAGGAGCCAGGAGTCCAGCCCCGGGGGAGTGTGAATCAGCGCGGCTTCTAGTTAAAGGAGGAGCTGGTCTTCTGGGGGAAAAGGTGCCATAAAAGTGGGCAGGGTGTTGGGGTGAGGCAGTGGAGCAGGGTGTCCAGCGCGCGGACCTGGCGCGGGGTGCTGGGGCGGGCGCGCGGGCGGGGGCCCCCGCACACCCCCACCCACCCCGGGACGAGCCTGGCTGGCGATCCCGCCGCGGGGCCTCCTCTCCCCTCAGGCGGCCTCTCCCTGCCCCTCCTCCCCCGCGGAGCCGCGGAGCCGGGACGCCAGCGCAGGGCGCAGGGCACAGGCAGCGGGCTGCCCGCCGGGCTGGCCATGGCGCCGGCGGCGGGCGAGCGGGGCCGGCTCCGGAGGTGCGGGCGGCGCTGGCGGTGCGGACGGGGCGCGCTCATTGCCTGCGCCGCCTGGACCGCCGGCTGGGTGCTGGCGGCCGCGCTGCTGCTGCGCGCACACCCGGGCGTCCTCTCCGAGCGCTGCACCGACGAGAAGAGCCGGCGCATCCTGGCCGCGCTGGTAGGTCCCGCCGCAGCCCTGCCCCGTGGGGCGCGCCCCGGGGAGACAGGGGGGGACACGGTGCATGGAATGCCCGCGCGCGCATCCCGGTCCCGGGAATGGGGAGTGTGCCCAGACGTCCCCTGTGGGCGCGCGGGGTGTCTCTCCCCATTTTGCCAAAATTGGTCCTTTGTCCCGAGTCTTCCTGCCCGGCTGCTGTCCCACCGCCCCCGAGTCCGCGCTGCTAAAGAAAGTTTGCGGGTCTGCTCCGAGTCTCCTGACAGCCCCTCGGTGTCCTGTGTGGGGCGGCCAGGCTCCAGACACTGGGCAGGACGCGCGCGGGCCGCCAGGGACCACGCCTCTGCCTCTCGGGTCTCCGTTCTCTTGTTCAGCCGCTGCTCTGTGGTCCCAGCCTGGGCATCACCGCGCCCAGCCGCATGCAGACGGCTACTAGGGCCCTGCCTCCTGCGCCCCAAACCCGCGTTCGCCCCGGTGTGGTCTGTGGAACCCTTGGCTGGGTGCGCTCCGGGGAGGGGAGCGTGCCGTGGGGGCGGCTCGAACCCCACAGACTCCTGTGCTGGGGTCATGACAGCCGTCTCTTGCCCACCAGGGGAGAGCCTGAGTGCTCCTTGGCTGCACGGGGCAGTTAGGGGAGGACGACATGCCTGGGCTCCAGGCTGCTGCGCGCACTGGGCCCCAGACGCCCATCAGCTCCTTCCAAACGTTGGCTGCTCCTCCGTCTGTTTGGTTCGGAAGATGGTGCGCATTAAGAGACGCGAACAGAGTTGGGAATCCCCAAAAGGAAAGCCAAGAAATGTGCCCTTAGGGGCTGCGACTGTGACGCTGATTTCTGATGCGATCACTCACTTCCCCAAACGGTGACCATCTAAGCATTTGGTGTGAAAAGTGATCCATTTTTTAAGAATTCTTCAAGAAATGCACAGGAAGTTTTCGGTCCAGTTGCTTACATATGGGTGGGCCTTTTGAGATTGCAGGTTTACAAAGCGTAGTAGTATACAGGTTTTCAAGTAAATGATTACTATAAAAAGTGAGGTTGGAAAAATTTAAGAAATGACTGAAATGTACAAGCTAAAAAAAAATCATATTCCCTGAGTCTGACATGTGTCATCATGAATTGACCAATAATGCAAGTGAGACACTATCAATTCCCTCCATCCCATCCATCCATCCATCCATCCATGCATCCATTGTTACACTGAAGTTCTATCAATTTTTAATTTAAGTTGCATGAGCTCCTTGATTTTTCTCACTAACCCATATGAAAATTCCTTTCACTCATAGATATTTTTTCCCTCTGTTTTGGGGGGACTGATTGACTAATTAGAGTGCACAAAGATTAATAGTTTGGCCAGGATCGAATACCTGTTTACAATAATAATCTTTTAGATTAAAAAAAAGAAAACAAAAGTCATTTTTCATTTATATGCCCTTTGGTTAAGTGAGAAAAGGCCTAATGGAAATTAAATAGCCTAATATAATTTAAGTCACTGTTAATCATAACTTTCCCAGCGTTCCAGCTCATAAATTAAAACCAATTCTGATTAGAGGCTCCAGCAGTATATCCCCAGTGGCAGGCTGATGGGGTTGTTTTTAGTCTGACTTAAAGCTGAAGAGGTCAGGCCTGCTTCTGAAGACTTCCTTCCTTCCTAGCGCCAACAGAACGATTTCAAATACCAGGTCTGTCTGTCTTCCTAAAGTTCACCTGACGTTGTCTCAGTGAACTGACTTTTTGGGGAGTGTCATTTGGACACCCCTTTTGAGGCCATTGTTTCTCTCTCCCTCTCTCTCTCTCTCTCTCTCTCTCTCTCTCTCNCTCTCTCTCTCTCTCTCTCTCTCTCTCTCTCTCACACACACACACACACACACACACACACACATACACGCTCAGGACATGGCTTTCTCTCCCTTTCTTCCTGCCGCGTCCCTTTCTGCCTTCTCCATTCTGGATTTGTTGCTGTGAGTCCCATCCTGGCTCACTTTTACTCAGGACACACTAAACTAGAACGAGGTTTGAATGCCACCCCAGTGTCCACAACCCAGATTGCTGGGTCCTGGCTGCCGCACAGAGGCTGGCATGTGGCCTCCCAGGACTTCAGCTGAATTGAGCTTCTGTCTCTCGGCTCCCCAAGCACTTTCAATTCATCCTGCCTGGCTTTTATCCTTAATAATAAAACCGGCTGTTATTTTTCTGACTGGCCGCCAGACTCTCATTAGCTTTCCCTCTGAATACCAGAGCACAGAAGGAGTAACTGAGCGAAGCCAAAGGGAGCCCTCGCTCTCTCTGGCAGAGGCAGTGAACTTGGGGGCAACTCCTGCTGGTTTCCCAGGCCCCCAGTGCGGCGGGGGCACTGCTGGCCTGTGGGGAGTCTGTAGATAAAGCTGAGGAGCTGGTTAGGAGCTGGGAGTCAGGTCCGCTGGTGCCCGCAAGCCCACCACACCTCCTGAGGGAGCCCACCACTCTCCACAGCCCTGGAAGAGGGGAGAGTTGGAAGAGCCAACTGGAATTGTTCCTGAGTCATGCTCTGGGTCTTAGAACTTCGGAATTTTCTAGTCAGGCTGCAGTGTTTCTCTTTACTGCGGCTTTAAAGCACATCTCATCTTCAAGACATCACATACCCTCCTCCACTTCTCTGCGAGGTTTCTAGAGCCCGCCTATGCCCACGAGCCACGCAGGCGGCTATGCCAGGCTGACGAGCCCGCTTCTGCTGTGCAGGCAGGGAGGGTCGTGCCTGTGTGCTCGCGCTGGGCAGGCTCCACGCTCAGCATCGTTTCATTCGATCCCCTCAACAACCTCTGGGAGGCGTGTGCTGTTATGGTTCCCGTTTCACAGGTGGCAGCATCGTGCCCCAGAGAGGCAGTTACATGACCTGACTCACGCAATGTGACCCTGTGCAGTCTGATAGTAGAAACCCCATGACAGTAAGTCATGAAAACCCTCCATGACTTAACCCTTCCATGGCATATCCCTCTCAAAGCACCTCAAAAACATTCCCACAGACCGTTACTCAGAGGCTTAATGCCTTTTGGCTAGTTAGGCTGTGATGTGACTTAATGTAGTTCCCTACGTACAGCGTTCCTTTTTAGGGGCAGGCTTGCCTTTCTCTGCTGGCATAGAAACCCAGGGCCCCAGTGGGACCACAGCATCCAGGGCACATACCCAGGAAGACTTTATAGTAGAGAATGACTCTGTTTCCCTGAGTGCTTCGGCTGTGTTCATAATATGCATTTTCTGAGCTGTTTGGGGTCAAAAGGGGTTGCCCAGTGGACCGGCCACTTCTCTGAGACTCTGCAGTGCACACAGCAACTGCCTGGAAAGGAGCTCCAATCCTGTGACATGCATGTGGTAACCCACAGGAACGTAACACCCCTTAAAAACAAAAACAAACACACAAAAGAAAACGCAGCCCTGAGGCCTGACCTCTGAGACCGGAGTGGACAGGCTTTGTTTTTGCCTGTGAACCATGATACAAGCTGGCGAGGTTCTAAGCAAAAAGCGCTAAGAACGCTTCCTACAAGAGCTGGGAGTGCTGAAAATGTGTCTTTGTACGTACACACACAATGCATAAGAAACACAAACCCACTATGAGTTTAACTAACTAAAAAATGCCAGTTAACTACAGTGAGCCTTTATTAATTTGGGTATTTTTTTTCTCAGTTTATTTAAAAACCTGATACCTGTGGATTTTGTACGCATATACTTTTGAATACAGAAATGTCTGTAAGCTGGTAGTTAGGACCTCCTCATATTCAGAGAAAACTGATTTTTAAAATGGAGTTGAAGTAAATACACCACTTTTGTTAAGTTAAAAAATAGCTACTTCAATAGGACATGCTGCTAATAAAATAACTTCACAATTGTCTCTAACATGATGCCAGTTATTAGTTTGTAAACTTACAATTTGTACTTTAAGGTCGCTGCTATTTAAATACCAGATTAAGTCTTTCTCTGTGTTTAGTGGCACAGACACAAGAGAAGACCCCACAGACGCGCGCTAAACCTGGTAGCCATGATAGCCAAGGTGGATGAAGTTACCTTCCCCCTAAGAGAAGTGTGGCTCCAATGGCAAACATGCTCCATCATAAACGACGATAGGAAGAACCGCCCCCTAATAACCACACTTGTGTATACTTTGCTCTGATGTAAAAGGTCTCGTAGGACAAACGAGGCCACGGGGCACGGAGAGTTACAGATCACAGACCTAGTACCTCACCTGTGGGAGCGGCCGAGGTTCTGGGTGCCTCGCTCCACTTCCTGTCCTGGCCGATGCCCAATGCTGCGTCCCTTACATCTCAATGTGCTGACCTTCAGAAAACAGCCAAAGTTAACATTCCCCTCCAAAATCAATAGGCCAAAGGCCAAGTTCAATGATTCTACCATCGTAGAAAATATCTTGCCACTCCTGTATGGAATAGACTTCCAATTTTGCAGGGACAAATCTTGTATAGATTTCAATTCAATTTGAATTTGATTTCATCGACGCAGTACATTTCGTAGGAAACACTGGCGGAGCCAGCAGGTGAGGGGATGGCGCAAGGGACCCACTTGGATCGTTTAGTGAGAGCGGGGGGGCAGAGGAGGGAGGCAAGCACCCCCACTGGCAGGCAGGGCTGCCCCATGTGAAGGTTGATCTGATCTGTGCAGGGTAGGAAGCATTTTCATCAGGTGGAGGCCGCGGCATGGTGCTTTTGATAGGATACACCGTTCGTTATACAGGCGTGTGGCTTTGCTCTCGACTCCCCTGAACACATCTGCTTCTCTGAAAACGCTGCACTGCTTTGCAGCTCCGGGTCTTTGCACAGGCTATCCCCTGCGATGGAACTGCTCTCGTCCTCCTTGTCTGTTAGGCGGACTTACAATTTGTCTTTCCAAATTGAGCTCAGATGCATCTCTCCAGCAAGAAGCCTCCCTGGCCCCAGGCTGCTAATGACCAGAGCTGGAGAGGGTGGGAGGGAACCACCGTTCCCTGAGACGACCAGGTCCTCTGTACCCTTGACCTTGGTTGACCTTCCTCACAGGTCTCCCGTGACATAGTACCATCATCCCATGTTATGGACTTGAAAACAAGTCACACACCTAGTGAGGGAAACAGCCCAGAGGCAAACCCAGTCTTCCCCAAAGCCACACCTGGTCGTGTTCCTATCTTGCCCATGTCACATTTCACATTCCATGGTTATTTAGGGGATTCGAAGGCAGCCAGCTCTGTTCTGTGGACTCTTAAGCCTGGTACCTGCAGTTGGATCGTGGCTCAGCTCACGTTCAGCTGGGCTAAGTTCGGAAAGTGGCCTTGCTCATTTGAAGGTGGCCAGTTGTGGCTGAGGCAGATAGCCTGGCCCGTGGCCATTCCTCTAGCAAGTCCATCGGGCAGGGCCTGGTGAATGTCTGCTTAGGGATGACTGCACTGTAGTGTTGAGGGGGACTCGCCTGGTCCCCTCATGTGGCGCCCATCAAAGGAGCCCCTAAAGCCATCGGAGGGCTCCTGGACGCCTTCCTAACCACCGCCAGGTAACAAACACCCTCCACGTCCAGAATTTACCCCACGCAGTTCCTCTCTTCTGAAGGGTGTCCCTGGTGCCTTCCAGGTCTAGTCCTGCTGACACCACCAGCCAGGAGGCCTGTTCTAACCCCTGTTTCCAGTGCGAGTTCCCTGAACCCCGATAATCCCCCCGAGCCTGCTGGCATCGCAGGCCACACCGCTCACAGGGAAAACAAGCTCAGAGGACACTCCGGTAGGAAGGCCGTGCCTGCGGCCTCGGGGCCCCACCTCCCGAGATCTGACTTAGCTGTCCTTGGATGGGGATTGAAAGCTCTCTGGTGACCCTAACGCCGCACCCAGCCCTCTCACCGACAGGTGACGGAGCTGACACTCAGATGGCAACATGACTTTTCCCCGCGTCACGCGGCTGCGCGGCGGGGGGTATCCCGCTCTGAGGACCCAGGCCCGGCCTGACTGAGACGAGCTGCCTGGCTCAGTGACGCACTGGCCCGAGCAGCCCGCACCGCTCCTCTTCACGAGGCTTCTCTCCACAGCTGATCAGAAGCGCCCTGAGCGCAGGGAGCCGCCTGCCCCCTTCCTGCCCTCCCCATGGTGACCCACCGCCCCTTCCTTCCAGTGCCGGGACTACCAGGGCGGCGTGCTGGTGGGCGACCTCTGCGAGGACCTGTGCGCGGCGGGGCAGCTGCGGTACCGGCGCTGCCTGCACTACGAACGGGGCAAAAAGGTGCTGCAGGCCGACTGGCGCGGCCGGCCCGTCGTGCTCAAGTCCAAGGAGGAGGCCTTCTCCAGCTTCCGGCCGCCGGGCCTGCTGGAGGACCAGGCCGGCAAGGGCGGCCCGGACGTCCCGGAGGCAGAACTCCTCCTGCTGGTGGCCGGCGAGGTCAGGAACGCGCTGGGCCTGGAGCTGTCCAACCGCAGCCTGGGGCCGCTGTGGCCGCGGCTCCGGGGTCCCCGCTGGCGGGGCCGGCTGGCCAGCCTGTGGTCCCTGCTGCAGCAGGAGGAGTTTGTCCTGCTCAGCCTGCTGCAGGACCTGAGCCGGCACGCCCCGCCCGTGCTGGGCTCTTGCGGCCACTTCTACGCCGTGGAGTACCTGGCGGCCGGCAGCCCCCACCACAGTGCCCTCTTCCCCCTGGGCGGGACCTCCCGGGGCCAGGCCAGGGCTGTCAGCGACATGGCGCTCAGCTTCCTGGACCTGGTGCGCCATTTCGACAACGACTTCTCCCACCGCCTCCACCTCTGCGACGTGAAGCCCGAGAACTTCGCCATCAGGAGGGACTTCACGGTGAGCAGCCCTGGGAGGGTGCGTTTATCACGTGGGGGTCGGGGTGGTTGTACATGAGAGGATTTCTGAAGTCCTGGGAAACAGGGTGACATGATGCAGTCTTCCGCCCTGCCCTCGCGGCCCACCCTCCCTTGGTGAGAATTCAAAGTACCCCAGCCCCTCACCCCCGACCCCCAGCCACAGGGACTATAATGAAAGGAATGCAGGAGCTGAGGGTCGCCAGGCCGCGTGTCCTCCCTCCCCGAGGGCCACTCTGGCGTCTCCACAGCAGCGCAGCAGCTCCTTGCAAGGTCGCTCTTGCTGGGTGTAAAGCACGATCCTCAGGCGATGACTGGCCACAACGAGGAGGCAGATGATGGCCTCTGGGGGCCTCTGCACAACAGCCCAGGGGACTGACGCAGTTTTCAAACTGCCCACGCTCCACAATGACGTGCAAAAACCTGCCCAGTGGAAAGGTCTGCCTCTGCACTGCTCTGTCCACAGGGTGTGCAATGTAGCTCCCGCGCCAGAGTTCAAGGAATTAGACAAGGTGTTGAGGCAACTGCAGGAGGAGACCTCAGTGTTTCATTATCAGATAACACCCTCCCACCTGCCCCCAGCTAGGCTAAACCGGGCGTCAGGTTAACGCCACGGTGATCTGGGTGCTCTAAAACAGGTGTCACTGACCGGGGTCCCTCCCCATGTTGCAGTGGCTACCTTACACTGCAGGTGCTGGCAGGTGAAGGGCCAGGCCAGCATAACTCCGGCCACCTTAGCGGGCCGGTCATTGGGGGTGGGCTATCTCATGGTGGAACGATGCTCTTTATGTCAGTTAGGAACACAAAGGGACAAGTAGAAGGTACTATTACTGCCAGCCCTGGGTTTCCATGGCAGGGGGCATAGGACTGCCTCCTTAAACAGCCTGAAATCAGTGCATATCCTTCTCCTTTAAGCCTGTCTCTGAAGGCTGAGTAGCATCTGGCCCAAACCGCCCTGTGCTAATGCCCTTCCCTGGCTGCCCCAGAGGGGCTGATAAGTGGCGGGGGGGGGGGGGCTCCAAGTGTGGAAGGGAAAGAGCTGAGAGGTTCTGGGAGGTTCCAGAAGGTTCCAGAAGGACCTCAGCCCTACCTGCAATACCCTGGGTTCCAGGAGACCCCCCCAGATGAGTCGTGAAGGGGAGGGATGCCCCAGTGTCATCAGCTTATTTCTCAGAGCTGCGAACCTGGCGGAAGCTTTCCTTCTTCGTGAGCAGGAAAGTTATAGAATGGACGTAAAGGGCCACTGTTCTCCTCAGAGCAGTCCTAGGGACACAGCCACCCTGAGGCCTTGGAGAGGAGGTGGAGTGTCCACACACGACCACTGGCGTCGGGCAGTTATGGGGCCAGTTCTTCTCATCATTAGGTCACTCATGTATTCATCCAGCAAGTAATTAGGGAGAGTCAATGTGTGGACCAATTCAACAGGTGTGATGGAAGTTGAGAGGCTTGAGAGGCTGTGGGGCTGCACTCTTAGGAAAGGCTCTGGACGGAGGTGGGGCCGATGGGTCTTCCCTGGAGAGTGGGCACAACGGGATGTTACTGGCTCACATGTCCACTTCACTTGTGCCTTTCTGCATCCGGCACATAATAGGCACAGAATGTTTGTTCAGTGAGAGAGAGATTGTACTCTCGACCTCCCCCCAGACTTGCTGTGTGGACTGGTGCTGGAGCACACGGGGCCCTCACCTGTGCCCGCGTGCTTGTGTGGGTGACAGCGGGGAGGAAAGCACCCTGGTATTTATCAATCTCCTTATGAGGCTGAGATTCAAGAAGTTAGTTTTCCCTATAATTTTACAACTTTTAAGTGAAAGCCAGCTGTAGGATCAGCACCATCAGAGAACTTGGTAGAAATGCCAATTCCCTACCTTCACCCCAGACTGAGTCTGAAACTCGGGGTGGACATGGCAATCTCTGCTTTATAGACAAGCCTCTGGTGGTCCTGAGGCACTGCCGCTTGAGAATGAGTGAGCTTAGCGACCGGCCGGCAGGGGCGTCCTCCCATTGGTGGGTGCTGCACTGCTGCCCAGGTGGAAGGAGGATTGACAGCTGACAGTCATTCACTTTCTCCAGGTCTTGAGAATTTATCTGGTGGTTGGAAATTCAACATTTCTACTTCCTGCCCCCAAACGACTGCCAGCAAGAGCTCCTTTCCAACGGGTGACATTCCCTACTCTAGAGTCATGCTTTTTCAGTTGATAGGGAAATAATTCTCATTGGCCCTTTCTAGTCTGTTGCCAGATGGAGTCTGAAGAAGATGGTGCAAGTTAGGTAATTCTATGCGTGAAGAATTTTACGACTCTCCTGATGCAATTGAAGAAACCTCCTGCAGTTTCCCCGGTTTCTTTTGTCACTGTTCCTATTTTAGGTGCATAGAGTTATGTTCCCAATTGCTGTAATCTGTTCTACACCACCGACTAAAAATTTAAAAATGAACCTGGCTTTCCTGGGAGCTGGGAAGGGAACAATCAGAAGCAGTAGAGAGAGAAGCTGTGGGGAATCTGAAATTCCATCTAGGGGCCCAGGGGGAGCTGGGGAGGGGATTGCCAGAAACTGTAGAAGAAAAGAAAAGGGTCTTATAACCCCAATAATAAACTATAAAGGCAATAGATCCATTAGCACAGCCTAATACGTTTTTAGTCTATTAAGCAGTGTAAATAATGAAATGACCTATTCTTTTTGGCTAAATAATGAGACAGAAAAAGCTGATTAAAACGATAATTTCTGTTTGCTGTGCCTGAATTAGTAATTAGGCAAAGCTCTTAAATAGGGAAAAGTTCCTTGTTCTTTATTTTAATAATTCTCCACATATTTTGAAGTAAATTATTTTCCCCCCTCTCTTTTACTGAATAATCCCCAAGCAACTTTATTGCCTCCTGGCATCAATCCTGAATGAGAAACAAAAGCAAATGAACGCTCTTTTGAGATGCTACCAAAGGGAGAAGGAAGGGCTGACGTTTTGATGTTGACCTGTGAAGGCTTGTGAAATGCCACAGACTCCATCAAATTCATCAAGTCTTCTAGTAGCTTCTTAATACCTTGAAGCTATAACCTGCTTGATTTGGGCAGACTCCAGGTTTTCTCAGGTTTGGGCTCATTTTATTTTTTTAAATTCAGGTGGTTGAGGGAAATCTGCATAATTTAGATGTTACTTTTTCTGGATTTGAAGCCTATTTGGTTTGAAGCCAAGAAATTCCAGGGGGTCATCCGTTCTCATGCTGATTTGATGCTATTGGATCAGAGTCCACAAGTATCAACCCATATCCAGAACTTTGATGCTGTTATTCCCCCACCTCACGTGTCTATCTGACGAGCCAGTTGTAAACCAGTTGACTCAGGTCACAGAGACACCATCAATAGTCAGAGGGATGCCATCAATAGTCACAGGGATGCCATCAATAGTCACAGGGACGCCATCAGTAGTCACAGGGATGCCATCAGTAGTCACAGGGATGCCATCAATAGTCACAGGGATGCCATCAATAGTCACAGGGACGCCATCAGTAGTCACAGGGACGCCATCAGTAGTCACAGGGATGCCATCAGTAGTCACAGGGATGCCATCAATAGTCACAGGGACGCCATCAATAGCCACAGGGATGCCATCAATAGTCACAGGGACACCATCAATAGACAACTTGGGTCCCGTCCACTCCATTTTCACCAACAAACCCGCAGACCTGCCACCTGAATGTAATGTCCTTTTACTGCTTATATTCATAGGGACAGATTATCCATATCTGACTGCTTTTGTAATCCTGACTCTGGGAGGTCAGAGACTAAAGTGATAAAGCAACGGAGGGGGAGCTAATTCATTTTTAAGATATTTCAGAGATTCTACGTTTAAATCTGAGGAACGTTTAAAATGAAAAGTGATAGTTCTAGTTACGGTTCCAAACCCTAGATTTTCACGAGTATCAGCAAAGGTCCATTTTGCAGTTACAGCCTCGCAGTGTAATCTACGCCAGGTCCGTGGCTGGTGGAAATGAGCTGGCGCCTCCGTGGCTTTGCTCTGTGGTCCCCACTCTGGGACCCCTACTCTGGGACACCTGCTCCCGCAAACGGGAAGGGGACACTGCACAGGCTCCCTCTGACTGAGCTCCAGTGGACCTTTGGTCACCCTGCGCTGTTTTGGTTATAGGTGGTGGCTATTGACATGGACATGGCCTTTTTTGAACCTAAAATGAGGGAAATTCTTGAGCAGAACTGCACAGGAGACGAAGACTGCAACTTCTTTGACTGTTTTTCAAAGTGCGATTTGCGAGTGAACAAATGTGGAGCACAGCGCGAGAACAGCAACCTGCAGGTGAGCAGTGGGGGACGTGCCCTCCGCAGGCCTCTGCCCACTAGCTCCACGGCACCCCGTTAACGCAACAGGTCCCCCTCCGTGGCCGCCTGAGGGCAGGGACGGCGGGAGACAGGGTGGCCACTTGTTCTTTGCTGTCTGACCCATGGGGCTGTTGGCTAAGTGACCCCGTGGGGTCTAATGATGCAGCTCTCAGCAAAGTCTGTTCCTGGGCTCCCCCACCAGCTGTGGGGTTTCGATAGCTGTTCCCTCTGGGTCTACTTTTGGCATCTGCACACACACACACACACACACACACACACACACACACACACACACACACACCAGCACGAAGAATGAACAGAGTACAAAGCAGTCCTAAGAAACAGCTAACTAGGGAGGTTGGACGGACACTACAGTCCAGACAGGTGACGGGTTAGGGCCAGCAGGTGGTTAACAGCGAGAGGACATGTGTCCCAAGTCCCAGAATCAGTGATAAGGGGCACTCGATACTGGATCCCGGCTTTCAGATCGAGTCCAGAGCCAGGGAGGTCCCAGTGCGGGCTCAATACCCCACCGGTGGGAACGCCCTCCCTTCCGCAGGAAGTTGTCTGCCTTCCGGCGCCCTCACCTCAGGCTCCCAGGTGGGGAGGATGAGCTCCGCCCCTGGGTGCTGATAACAACCAGGAGGAGCTCATGGCAGAGCAGCTGGGCTCACCGACAGGGGAGCTGGGGATACGGCACCGGCTCAAGTACATGAAGAGGAGAAACGGCGATCGCGACCGATGACGTCCCCCCCCACCACACACCCCACCTGTGCCTGCGAGCGCACCTGTGCTCTTGCCCCCACTTTCCTGCTTTGTTACTCTCCTGCCCAGCTCGCCCCAGTCCCACCTGCACTGCAGCCCGTTCCTGCAGTTCTCCAACCCGAAAGCCAGGCGACCCCATGCAGGCCTGGTGACATGGACCGAGGTGGGAGCAGGCCACAGCATGGTGCTGCGCCATGCCCCGGGGGGACTGACCAGGGGACCTGGACAGCTGCGGTTAATCCGGTGTCCTGGAGCAGCCCAGACCGAAGCTCTAGGGGGGAGCCCAGCAGGGACGTGCCCTTCCGAGGCCTCTCCGTTCCCACCTCTAACTTCCTGTAGGCTCACGCCCTCGGTGTGTCTGCAGTAAAATCTTCTTCAGCTGTGGGAACAAGAGGATTTTTTTTTTCACTAGAGCACTGGCCACCTGTGACCTCATCCCACTAAGTGGAAACACTAACAGCTGCCCTTCTCAGTATAATGAGACCGGGGTTTCTTAATGTATAAAGGGCTCGTACAGATCCACACAGGGGCAAGAGGGGGCCCTACCCCCAGCCTCTGAGGCTCTGACTGTGTCCCCAGGACTGTCCCTGGCCCTCCAGAGCCTCTTTCCCAGATCCCAGGGGCAGTGGCTGGTGATTGGTCAGCTGTGCACGTGTCCCGCCTCCGCCTCAGAAGGGAGCAACTACTGGGGTGGTCCCAGCGCCAGAAGTTTACCTTCTCTCTCAGTTCCATGGAGGCAAGGTCCCCAAGAAGGCCCCTCCATAAATCCCTGCATGCAAACCTCCATCTTAGAGTCTGCTCCCCAGGAAACCAAGCTAAGCAAGGGGCTAAAATCCTTAAGTGAAAATGAAAAGACCAATGTCTAATGGAAATGTGGGCAAAGGATGTCCACTGGGCCATTTACAGGACAGGAAGTACAAGGGGCTTTCAACCAGACTGGTAAGAAGAACAATGCAAATTCAACCACTTTCACCCATCCGTCGGCATTCTCATAGGACACTGCTGAGTACAGCTCAGTACAACTTTTATGGGGCCACTTTGGCAATATCTATCAAACCAAAAAATGTACATACCCGTGGGCTAGAAATTCCATTTCTAGAAAACTTAGTCACATGTGCAAAAGGAAAATGACATATATGCAAGATAATTATGGCGGCGTTGTTCATAATAGCAAAAGTTAGTAAGTAACCTAAATTCCCATCAATAGGGGACAAGTTAAATAATTCGTGGTACACCCACACATTTGAGGGGCAGCCATTAAAACACAGGGACTCTCCTTATAAAAGCTGATTTGTAAGGCTCTCCCTGGCATTCGGATAAATGGAAATGGAAGCTGTAGATCAGTGTGTGTATAGACTACCGTTTATGTAAAGCAAAAACAAAAGCAAACAAACAAACAAAACAGGAAAAATGCATGAACAGGCCGTGTCTACCCAGACTCTCTCTAGAAGGATACAAAGGAAGTGGTTGCCTCTCAGAGCCGGGGCTGAGTGTCTGGCTGTCAGGGGCAGGATAGAGACCAAGATTACAGCCTATCTTTTGGGACATTTAAAATATTTGCACATGGAAATGTATGATCAGTTCAAGAAAGAAACAAGATAACTAGTGTTTAAAAAGCATCCTGGCCCTTGCGGGCATTGGGAAGTTCCAGTTATTTGTCTTCTATGAAATAGCAGTTCAATAAAACTGAAGCATTTGTTAGATGAGGCTAATATAAAGCATGATATAGAAAAATAAAGCACTATTAATTATGCCGCTCCCAGTCCACTTCTCCCAACAGGGAAGAAATAGAAAGCTGTAAAACAAATAGCAGGTTTAAACCAACTTTAAAGAGCTCTTCAGCATCAGTGAATCTCTTAGCCTGTTAGACTGAAAGGCTGTGAGAGAATGGCTTAATTTTTACTTCTGCTCCTAAAATGCAATGTTTCAAGGGCTCTGTAAAAGAGTCTCAGCATTTCCCTTCCAACGTACCTTTTTGTCCTGCGAGCCTCTAAGTGCTATCACATTTGCGTGCTTCTCACCCAAAGGATGCTCAGGACAACGCTGTCTGGTGGTTATCACTGTGCAGTGCCCAATTTATGGCCAAGAAAGCTCAACTGCCAGGGGGGGCCGCTCTTCACGCAGCAGTTACTGCTTATGACTTGCTGCTCCCCTTTCTCTTCAGAAATGTATTCAGCCCCTTCTGAAGTGTCCCCCAGAACTTGTCCCATCTGCTCTGAGGCTGGACATGGAATGCTCTTCCTCACGTGGGGGTGGCCTTCTCTCGGGGGTGAAGTTTATTCCTGGGGCTGAGTTTCAGTTCCAGAAGGGAAGACACTTCATTAGAGTCAGGTGGTGTCTGCAGGCCTCTCCATCCCTGAAGGATGTTGGGGGTCGTGGGCAGAAAGCTAAGGCCTGTGAGGACCAGTGGCAGGCTCCCGCGGGGGCCTTCAGGGGTGATTATCTGCCCTGGACTAACTGCTCCCTCTCCTTCTCTCAGGTCATCTGTGACAAGATATTCCGCCACTGGTTCTCCTCAGCTCTCGGGGGCTCCACCATCTCCCTGGGGCTTCAGCTGCAGTTACGAGAGGCGGTGCAGGAATGCGCAGACCCAGGCCACCCTGCAGGGCACCCCCAGAGCGCACCCCTCAACGTGTTCTGGAAGCTTCAGCACCTCCTGCAAGCCACGCTGAGGGAATTGCAGGAGGCGGACCACTAGCCACTGATGGCCTTTAAAATATTCAGTCTGCGTTGTTTTAAGGAGGGGACATTTTCACTTTGCAGGTGAATGACCCCTGAAGTACCACGTGGTCTTCTGAATATGACATCGCTCAAGGCCATTTCGATTCCACGTCAGCTGCCATGATGTGCGCCTCCTTCCCTCCGGTCCTGGCGTGCTGTGCTCTTGTCTGAAGAGACCCTCCTGGCCTATGCCTCTCACTCCTTTGAAAGTGGCCTGAGGTGGGGCACAGAGCCTTTTACTTTTGCGGGGGGGCCTCAGTCAGAAACAGCACAAATCCCAGCATGCAGTCACTCTCAGCGGTCAGAACAACACAGCTCCAATGTTCTCCCTGAAAATGGTTTCCAGGTTAAAAGGGCATGTGAGTGTGTGTGTGCATGAGTGTGTCTGCACATGCATGCGAGGGTGTGCGTGTGAGGGTTGTACAAGTATGTGTGCATGTACACGCGTGTGGGCACGCATGCCTAAACAGGCACTGAGTGTGAGCAGTGAGTGTGAGGCGTGTGTGCTCTGCGGTGGGAGAAGGTAGTTTCTCTCCTGTGTCTGGGACAGTGATCCTCGCAGCCATGAAGAGTTACTTTTCTTTGGGAATGAAACACAATAAGAACAGAAGTTGCATCTGTGGGAAGTGTCATTTGTAGCAGAGAGTAGGCATGAGGCCAGCACAGGGTAGTGTTCCATTTGGGGACCCGTCTGTCCTCTGGATCGTTTTTTAGGGAGCACTGTACCACTTGGTGCAGCCCCTCTCCCCAGGGAGCAGGGTGTGGCGGGAACTGCAGGCTGGCTGAAGGCTGTGTCATCTGGAGAACTGGAAGTGGAGTGAGTACTAGGCCGGCACTGGCCGCAGGCAGCACGAGGCCAGCCCTTCCCGTCAGCTGACTGAAGACTTGGTCTGGCAACACGTCATAGGTTGGCAGAGTCCTGGCCAAGCTCCAACATGACAGACAGAGACAAACCTGAAGGAGCCCCACCTGGTCACTCCCCGGCCAGGCAGATGGACCCACGGGGAGCCGGCCAGGCATCCACTTAGAGGGCACTTGTTTCCACTCCACACCAGGGATGGTGAGACTCAACACATAATACTCAGCTGGTCACCCCCAAAGGGACATCGAGAAAGACACTGAGAGAGGATGGGGTGATTCTGGTGATGGTTTACAATCGGAAAAGACAAATGAATTGGAAGTTTTGAGAAACTCACACATTGACAAATCCCAAGCGATTTCTCTTTCCCTTCCCCAGCCCTTCCTGATCCAGACAAGGCGAGCTGCCTACTTCTGTCCACCTGGCCGCGTTTCCCCAGGCCACACAGCAGGCTGCCCCCAGGTTCACTCCGCGGGCTGACACACAAGGGAGGAAACATCGAAGGCCCACCAGCTCTGACCTCTGCGACTCCCCACGCTGTGTTTGAAGCCCCTTCGTTATCTGCTAGGCCCCCCCACCTGCCACCACCACTGGCAGTTTTAGGAATGACTGAATTTCGTGATGGGTCCCCTGCCATGGTGTCTATGAGCAAACCCCTCTGTGTTTGTGCTCTGGCAGGAAGAAAAAACCCCATGTCAGTCACTTTTGTGGCAGAAGTAAATTAAAGCTAAAGTGCGATGCACAGGCCTCAGGCTAGTAGATTCTAAAGGCAAGTATCAGCTTTGGTGCTGGGCAGAGGCTCCCGTTCACCAGAGCCGGGCCACATGCCGAGGTCTTCTGTGGTGCCGCCGAGGGTCTCAGCGAAGCCCAGGGTCCCTTTATGAGTGGAAGGTCTCCATGAAGACGGGTGTGAAACAGAGGGTGAGGGAGGCAGTGGGGGCTCTGTGGTCTGTGCCCTTAACAGCTGGCTTTTGCACCGTGAGGGCAAATGAGCCTGCCATGGGTTGACCCTGGAATCACAGCCCTTCTAACGCTGGCTCCGAGCTAACTGGCCAGGCGGCGAAGCTGCCTCCAGAAAGGGAAAAGATTCATTCTTATTTCAACCAAAACGGAAACAAATGTTTTTGTTTATCATGGAAACTATGCCATATGTAATTACCCAACACAATAGTGTTTTTATAGCTGAAAAGAAACAGTTTTATCCCTTTCTCCTTGGGTTTGACCTCTCTCTCCTCTCTCTCCACTTTCCCTTCCCGCCTGGAGAATTCCATTAACGGCAGTGTCTCTTAAACTATCTATGCTGAAGTTCAGTTTGTTTTTTTAATTCTCCAACCCTTCGGACATAATACAATAAACAAAGGCTGTTGTATCAGTATTTAATATTTTCAATGTGGCAACTGACACTGTTTCTTGCTTCTCTGATCGACCACCGCCCCTACCTGCAGGGGAAAACGTCGACGTAAACAGTTTCTCTGTTTTAATCACACGCACAGTAGACAGGACACCCTCAGACCTGTTGATGGACATCGAGCAGATGATACGGTGAGTTCAGCAAGTACAGGCTGTTTCTCTTCAAGTTTCACCCCAGTTAAGGCAAGTGGTGCTTTATTCATCTCTAATCCCTCAGCAGGAGTCAATTTTCACAATTTAGCTTGATAAATTATAGTTAAAATTATCTTTGGATGAAACATGCCCCACTGGATGATAGCTGACAGAGATTAACTGCACAGAAATTGTAGGTGGTTCAGGCCATGTGCTGCTGACCACGTGATGCCTGAACTGACGAACGGGCTGGTCGCCCGGCAATGTCACATGGCGACAAAGGTTTCTAAAACCCTGCTCTCAGCTGTCAGCTCCTCACAGGAAGTGAACAGCAAGCAGCTCCATCCGATACAGAAAACGTGAGCAGTTTCTCCGTGAGTGGTCCCAGGTCCTTGCTTTGGAATCACCTGGAGTCTTCTTTGAAATGCAGATTCCGGCTCTAGAATCAGGGTCTTTGGGGCTGAGGCTGCCTCCCCGCTCCACCCCAAGGATTTTTGATGCACCCCAAAGTTTAAGGATCTTGCTCCCTAAGTCTGGCTGAGTCCTTCTGCACTCTATTGTAACCGCGGAGGCCATCGCTGGGTGGCCCGGGGCAAGCTTTGGACTGGGGTGTCACACCTACAGTGTGTCTTTCCTCAAGCACGCTCCCCTGAGTCGCAGGGCGTTTAGTCAGTTTTTCTGTAAAAGATCATCTTTAAACAAAGCAAAGGCTTGCTGACCAATCACTTTTGCATAATAGACATGGAGGTATGACTTCTGTTCTTACAGCTTCTATTCCTTCTATCACTTACCGTCAACTCCCACTGGCCTGTTTACCCAAGTCCCAGGGTAAGAACCAGTTGCTCTATTCCCCCTCCTTGGGCCAGGCGTGTGTGGGAACCGACTGGCGACTGGCGTTGCACCGCCCTAAGCCTTTTGCTCTCTGTCTTAACAGAGGAAGTGCCGTTTTGTCCCCATTGAGTTGGGAGGTGCCCCCTCCGACAGCTCCCTGCTCCCTCAGTGTCACAGTCCACAGAGAAAGCCCTTAGCTCATGGCAAGCACAGAAACCATGCAGTTACCTGCCAAATGTGTGGTTTTTAATTGGGAAAGGTCACCAGGCAACTCTGTTAAGGTCACCCTAACCTATTTGCTCTCTGTCCACCTTCATTGCCAAAGCTTGGCGTGCCCTGAAAGAGATCTGGTGTGGGGCCAACAGGATTCCAGGATGTTTACCGTCTGTCATATTTACAGATGCATCTCAACAACTGCATGACATTTTCAATAGCTATTGAGAGATTTTCCTGTGGACACTTTTGCCCCCTTTTCATTGCCATCACCACGTCTCATCCTTCATTTCTGTTGATTGCTGGTGTTTTGATCAGGTTTTCCAGGGGCGATGATGAAAAACTTGGAGCCACTTATGCCCTCCTGTCTGTTTCAGCTTCTGAGCAGGACACACCTGGGTGCTCGAGAAATGTTTGCTTCCCTGGAGAGGACCCGGCTGGCCCGCTGGCTGGGATGCGGGCCATGATTTCACCTTAAAACCAGGTCTTCAAGGCACCACACCGTTTTCAGGGAGCTGGAAAGAGCCCGCCTCCTCCACCCATAGCGGTGCGTCACCCGCTGGAGGTGGCATATTCACCCCAAGCCCTCCTGTCTTCAGACTCCCTCCACATCTCAAACCGTCATTCTTTGCTACCATTTTCCTGCTCTTTAATCATGTTTCCTTTATCCTCTCCAACCTCGATGTGCCTTTGAAGGCAGGGAGATGAAGGCAGAGAGAGTGCAGCCTGATAAGTTGTGTAATTCTGAGGAAGCTACAAAATTCTTCAAACTTGTGCTTTCAGTCAATGCCTCTACTCATCGTAAACATTCTTGCTTAACTTCTTCTCCTGCCACGTTTCTAATTTTGCTGTTTTCTCTGAAAATACTTGGCTGAAACACTCGCAGGGGAACCTTCTCCAAATCCCACGGTGATTCTGACACATCTTGCTGCCAGAGACCAGGGAGTGGGCCCTGCGGTGTGAGGGGAGGGGCTGCGGAGGCCACCACAGGTGCGGCCTCTCTGCATGGGCGGGGCGGTGGCCCAGGGTGTCCTGGGAGGAGAGGGACTCCCAGAGCACAGAGAGTTTCTCACAGAATCACCACCGCATGCAGCTGAGGGCTTGACTGGTTTCCAGGGCCCCGCTTGTCCCTCGGAACAAGCATGTTAACATCGCAGGCTTTCGGGATGAGGAAAGCAAACTCGGAAGCTTTTCAAGGCAACTCTGATTAATGTGTTTCTTTAACAGTCATTTTGCGGAACTCTGTGCACCTGGGACCAGGCCTCACCCCCACATGGTTCTCTGCAAAGGGGCCAATTTCTACAGCAACGGTTGAGCGGGGGTGGGAGGGCGGGAAGAAGCAAAGAACACAAAGATGTGGCTTGTTTTTGAAGAGTAAAGTCAATGCACTCCATTTTTTTTCCTTGTGGTAAAACATAATAAGCTAAAACTTGCAATTTCTAAGTGAATAAGTTGGCGGTATTATGCACATTCAGAATGTTGTTTCAGGGTCACCGCCATCCATCTCCAGATCTTTTCCATTGTCACAGACTGAATCTCTGGCCACATTAGATGACAGCTCCCCACTCCCTCCCCCAGCCTCTGGCCCCCACCTTCTACTTCCTGTCTCTGAGAATTGGAAGGCTCTAGGAACCTCATGTGAGTGGAATCCTACAGTATATGTCCTTTTGTGTCTGGCTGCTGTCACTCTGCATAATGTCCTTAAAGCTCACCCATGTTGCAGCATGTGGCAATTTTCCTTCCTCTTTAAAGAAGAATAGTTTTCCATTGTGTGGACACACCACTGCCTTATGGATTTCGAGTTTCCAATCTGGATGTAGCTCCCTGCACCTGGGCTTGGCCCCACAGACCCCTGTCGGAGTCCGATTCCACTGCAGGCCGCTGGCATGTGAGCTGGGCAAGTCCCTGAACCTCCCTTGTCAACCAACTGAGGTAACACTCCCGTTGGCGTCCTGTCAAGGCCTTCTCACAAGGGTGGATTCACCATAAATGTCCACACAGGGTTCTCCCAGGAATCCCTCCAGAACCCAAGCCCAATAATTTGCCCTGGTGTTTCCCGCTTTCCTCGTCTTAAGAATAATCCCCACTTTATACAGACACTCAACTCTCCATGTCCCTCCCTGGCGTCCTGGGTGGGTCCAGAGGGCTGGTGGGTGGGGAGGAACCGCAGAGACTGGGGAAGGAGCCGACCATGGGCCTGAGGGCCTCAGGGACGAGGGTCCTGCGAGCCATGTGAGTAGCGGCAGAGGAGACAGGGGACACAGAGCACCTCTGAGAGCCTGGGCCTGGTGATGGCCTTGCAGGAGGAGAAAGGGGCGCATACTGAAGCAGAAGACGGACGGGATTTGGTGGTCAATTGGTCAGGGCTGGGGGCAGTTTTGGGGAACTCCCACATACAGCTGGGTGGGGGTACTCTGATTTTTAACGGCCAGAATGACGTCAGGTCAAGGCGGCAGTCCTTAAGAGGGAGGTGTCTGAGAAAGGGGCCCATTGCTCATTCTCAGCAGGCCCCCGGACGCATAATCTGAAAAGGTTTGGGGTGTTGGGGGGCGAGCACATGCTCTGAGCCCAAGCTCCAGTGACGCACTCATTGCGTCCCAGGCACCACGACCTTGGGGGCTATGGCATTCTTAGGAAAACGTCTGCATTCCTCCATTTGGTTCTGATGCTCTTGCTCCACTGAGGTTGAGCCTGGGAGTGTGTGTACACACGTGTTTGCACCTGTTGGTCCAGCTCGATGTTTGGAAAAGATGGGGAGGCCTTGAGAGGGCCGCTGAGGGAGCCCCACCAGCCTGGGCTGCTCTTCTCACGTCCTCAGGGCGTATTCTGAAGGCAAAACCCAGCAAGAGACAGGGACCACTGCGGTGACGGCAGCCTCACTGAGGGTGAGAGAAGAAGGAAGAATTCTTGGCGCCTGTCCCCGTGGACCAGGGGAGGTGGTGCCGCCTCAGACTGTTGAAAAATCTTCCTCTTCTGCCTTGTAGTTCCCCTTAATGGTTGTTCTAAACCCTTCGGGAGAATCTTTCAGCTTCGTGTGGTGGCGACGTGGAGGATGGCGGCCTGAGGTGGGAAGGCGGGGGAGTAGGCCAGTGTCACCCTCTGCTGAACCTGGGAAAGGCGTCCCCAAGGCTGGGACTGGAGTTCTGGGGAGAAGACCTGAGGGGCGAGGGGTGCCAACAGAGGAGCCACTGCAGAGGGACTGGGGGAAGGCACAGCCCCTGGAGCAGTAACCGAATTTCACATTTAGAGTAGCGTTGCCCAAAATCCTTTTTATGGACTGTAAATAACTTGTAATGCTGAGTAATTCCTGAATTGGCCAGCACAGCCATCCATTTGAAATCAGAGGAAAACGAGGTGTTCCTACGTAGTTGGCAGAACAAGTTTTTGAAGGGATTCTTGCCAATGGGCCTAGTTCTTGGTGATGTGATAATAAGCTTAGTGGATAATGGGGGATGCAGTGAGCTAGAGCATCTTTCTGCTTCTTTCGAGCATTTGTGGCTTCTCCATAAAACCTGTCTTAGAGAAAACCAGCCAGCTTTACATCCATGAGTTGTGGTTCTATTGGCCCCTATTTTTTCCCATTGAAATCATACACCGTGTAGTTACTAATAGCTCAATGTCAAGTCAGGAGGGAGTATTGATCTGAAGAAGGCACTTTTCTCAATTGCTACCAGCTTTGGAAATGGAAATTGACATTAAGCCTTCTGATTCCTTGGGAGAAATAAATGGGAATCGATACAAGAAGACTCGCTGGGGCCTAAACAAAGAAATGGGTTGGGAAAGAAAAACGAAAGAAGCCAATGAAAAATGGTGGAGACAGACACTTGAGCCGGCAAGACGAGCAGTAGTATGGGACCCTTTTGGGTGCCTCCTGCAACACGGCTGGAGTTGATCGCTCATTTCTATAGGATGGCCAAGTACCCAACGTTATAAGCAGGTGCTGTTGTCACGCATGCCAGCTCTGACCTGATGGAGTTTCCCTCACTCACGGTTGGATGTCATCTAAGTGAATAATAGCCCAGCTCTGGTTAGCTGCTTCCTCCGCTTTCAGAAGGAGGAGGTCTGGTATCTGCTGTGGAGGAATTCTGTGCTCAAGGATGGTGGACTGTGGCTTTCCTTGGGTCCAGGGAGGAGTTCTCGTGGTCCCACATGTTGCTAAGGTAGGTGATTTGGGAACAGTGACGTGGGGGGCTGTCTCCACATAGCCCTGATGGGTCCCTGACTCCATGCCAGTTCAATTTATCCCCATTCAACCATCTTCCTAAAACCCGCTAATGATCTCACCAGTTTTTGGCTTTAAAATCCCCACTGCCTGTAGAAAAAAGTCCAAATGCCGGCTGAGTGTCACAGGTTAGTGGGAGCTCTCAGAGCTCATCTGTGTTGAATTGATTCATCCTAGCTCTGCACCAAGTCATTTTGTAAAAAATACAGACTTAATTTTTTTTGAGCGATGGTAGGTTCACGGCAACATTGAGCAGAAACTACAGAGTTCCCATTACTTTCTGGCATCCTCTGCAGCGCAGCTCCCACCATCAACACAACCACCAGAGTGGTGCATTTGTTATAAATGAACCAACACTGACGTGTCATATCATCAAATTCCAGAGTTCACATGCGGGGTCACTCTGTGGGTTTGGACAAATGTGTGATGACTTGTATCCACCATCACAGTATCGTGCAGAGTAGCTTCACTGCCCTAAGCGCCCTATTTGTGAAGGACGAGGGGAACTTGCAGGGGGTGCACAGAAGGCTGCTAAGTAGACTGGGGTCGGGGAGGGGCTGGAGGACACCAGGGAAGAAGAGGGCGGGTTAGATTTCACATCCTCAGGCTGAGAAACCTGACACATCAGTGGTCACCACCGTTAGGTCAACAACAGCAGGTGACAGGTAGGACGATTACATCTAGATTAGAAGCGCAGAGATTTTTATCTGTTTAGCTCACTTTTAAATTCCCAGTGGCTGGCACACAGTAGGTGCCCCCCATGCACATGTTGGGTGAATGAGCCAGACTTATAGAGTAAGGAACTTACGCTGAGCTGAGCGTGATGAAAGAGTTTCCTGCCTGATATGACTCCCCAGGCCAAGCACAGTCCTCCCAACCAGGCTCCGTCCCATGTCTTCTAAAGCAGACTCTCCGGGGCGACTCTGGAATCCACATTGTTGTTTTTTTAACTCTTGTGATTGCGATGCTCAGCTAGGCTGGTGCCAAATGTTGGTATAGAAAAATAATTAAGTAGGAGGTCTTTAAAAACCAGATAATGCTACTGTGTTTAAGGTGACTTTGGTGTGGTTCTCTGGGGGCGCCGGGGCTGGGGCAGGCAGCTGCATACTGGTAAAGTTAGGCAGGCTGTGCTGGGTGGGCGAGAGCTGCTTCCTCACAGATCTGCCCTTCACTCTGCTGAGTGCCCCCAGGTGGCAGTTTCCTTTCCACTGCAAGGACTCCCCTGTGCAGGTGCTGCGTTTCAGGAGGTTAAACTAGTGTGTCATACACCTGCGTTAGTTTTCTGCGGCTGCAGTAATGAATTATCACAAACTCAGTGGCTAAAAAACGCACAGATTTGTTCCTCACAGTCCTGGAGGCCAGGGGTCCAAGGTCAGGTTCACTGGGCAGGAGCAAAGGTGTGGGCAGTGCTGGCCCCACCCTCTCCTCACCTCCTCCAGGGGCTGGTGGCTGCCAAGTTCCTTGTCCCATCTCGTCCCATCTGCAGTTCACATCGTCCCTCCTCTCCTGGACTCTAATGTCCATGTGCCTCTCTCTCATAAGGACACCTGTGACTCCATGGAGGGCCACCAGATAACCCAGGATAATGTCTCCATCTCGAGGGCCTTCATTTGATCACATCTGCAAAGTCCCTCTTGTCGTAAGGAAGCGTTCACAGATTCCAGGGATTAAGACGTGGACATCTTGAGAGGGGGGTCGCCGGTCGGCCTCCCACAATGCCAGTCTGAATGACCAAACGCAGGCAGTAAACAAGTTCACCGACCTCCTAGATTTAACTGCCATCAGCCGCACGGAGTGATGAGCCCTCGTTTGGTGAGAAGAATCACAGAACTGGGGAGAGGACCGGGCTTTGCAAGCAGAGGCTGAGGCTGCTGGGGCCGCCAGAGTTTAGGGTCTGCGAAAGCAAAGCCCAGGGGTGGCAGTGGGGTGAGGAGAGGCCAGGGCCAGTGTCTCTGCTCCTGCCGGGATGGGGTTGAGGAGAAGGCAGGCGATGGTACTGCTCTGCTGACCTCTGCTCGTGATGCTGAGGCTCCTGGGAAAGGATGGCTGTGAACGTTTTGGGAACAGAGACATAGGCCACAGGTCAGTTGTCATCATTGCTTCAACCTGCACACGAAGGTTGCTTCTGTGATGAGCTATCAAATTCCCAAAAGGAAGGACTCCAGTTTCACTTTATTTACTTTGTCCTTTTAACCTAAAGCCACACTGACTTGAGAAACTGTTCTGTGAAGCAAGAGTTCGCCTAGGAGAACGACCGGAGAGCGTCTGTAAGCGTCACAGCTGCAGACATTAAGACGGAGACTGGCAGATTACAAATCGTCAGGAGCCTTTCGACAAGGCCTTTTTGGTGAGGTTGAAAGGGAGGGAATACTTTAAAAAGCACCTCAAGATTATGGACAGAATCACCGGACTTAAATAGCTGTATTTTTGTAAGAGACAGTCTTTTCCTTACAGCAATAAGTGAATAATTATGCTTTTTTGTCTTTGACACCAAATAAAGTCATTTAAGATGAAAAACTCCTTTGAGCTGCTAGCGCTTGGAGCTGATTTCAGAATGAGAGCCCCTAAATGAGTGTGTGGGAATGTGTTCTTTCTCTTGGGAGCTTCCCAAAGGGGAAGTGAGCTGTGGGACCAGCAAAAAGCCACGAGGAGACTCACAGGCAGGTTATCGCCATCGAGGTCCCTGGAGAGCCTGCGGAGTCTCAAGAGACCCTCTTATGTTTGTGCTGGCAAGGAGAATGCGGGAACGATGGCATGCTTATCTCAGCCCCTAGAAGGCAGCCTCCTGCCCTCACTAGCACCTCCCTGGTTCCTGCAGTCGAGCAGACAAGATTAACTAACTTAAGGACCACGGCAGCCAGGGGTCTGGGCTGCGGGGCTGTGTGCCAGGAGGCTGACGCCCAGGCTGCTGGCTGGGTGCTTAGCTTCGAAACGCTCTGGGCTCCGTTTCTCTTGTTGGTCTGTTTTGTTTTATAGAGCCCCGACGTTCACAGGGGCTGAGGGCAATAAAGCATCACATGAAGTGTGCAGGTGGATTCAAATCACATCGCTGCTCATGCATGAGTGCCTCGGTTTCCCTGTCGGGATCAGGTACTGTCACCCCTGAGAGGCACTTGGCATAGGGCCTGTCACAAACCCAGGGCCCCGAGCAGTGCTGCTGCCTGCATCCCAGCACTACAGAGCCGGCCTGGAGGTGGTCCTCAAATGCACATTAGACACGTGGCTGCGTGACCGTGTGTTTCCACCAGAGCAGCGAGACGGTAGTGATGTTCCCATAACCGCTGGGAACGTCCTCGGGACTTAGTTTTCCTGTTCAGGAATGGCTGGTCTAACCTGTTTCCTGGCTACACTGATGTCTATTATCTCTGCACAACATGGCAACAGGAGGACATTATTTCACCCCAAACAAAGCAACGCAGACATTCCGAGGACACCGGTGGCCCAGCTGGAGCCGGCTCTGAAGCTGGGCAGTGGGCTCCGGGACCTTCCTCTAGGGGCTCCGGCTGCCTGTTGCTCCCCTGGGGTCTTGCTGAAGAACAGCCACTGCGGCTCCCAGCCTGAAGGAGCTGGCAGAGCCTCGCCTCCCAGTCCTGGCTCCCAGCTCCAGATGTTTTATCCAGAAGGTGGCCCCGTGGCTGGACACCAACGACAACATCGAAGACGGGCTCTGGGTCTGGCTCTCGTCCCACTCCTGCAGAAATCAGGCAAAGCAGAGGCTGCAGAGTAAAAATGTTGCAGAGCCATCGTGAGCCCCCGGGAAGTAATTCGAGGCCTAGAAGGGCTGTTTGCATTGTGAACAAGGGGTTTCCGTCAACAGGGCCCTTTACCTCTGCCTGGAGAGGCTGGGTGTGGCCCCTGTGGCCCCGCAGGCACAGGTGAGTATCTCACAGTGCCGTGTCTACCTGAAAGAGGTAAGTGTACGTGGGGGGAAACCAGTGGTATGCTGACAAGCCACCGCCAAGGTCCCTGGAATGTGAGGCTTGCACCACTGCAAATGCTCCGAATGCAGCATAGACAGCCAGCACTTCCGGGGGGCTGGTTCCCCAAACGGCGGCGCTGAGAGCTTAACTCCCATTCATGTCACACTGACCCTAGAAGAGCTGGGTCAAAGAGATGGCTGCTTTGGTTATAAGATCGAAGGATAATAAGAAAGCCTTATTTCCCTCTTTCCCTTTTCCCCAAACCAAACGGAGATGACGTCCATTTCGTGCCGGCTGCTCCCACCTGGGACCCATGTGCGCCCACTTCACCCACGGGTTCCTTCTTCCCAGGCTGGGTTGGCCCTGGGATCGGGATGACACGGAAAAGCTGATTTGGGTGCTGAGATCTTAGGCTCCAGTTCGCTATTCAAGTAGCTGTGGACGGGCCTCCGAGCGTCCCCCACATCTGACAATGAGTGACAGTGGGGATGAGAAATTCCGACGGCGCCTCTGTCCGCCTTTATCTGTTGGGTCTGCTGTAAGAAATACCACTGATGGGGGCCCTAGAGACAACAGACAGTGGCTTCACACAGTTCTGGAGGCTGGGGGGCCCAGGTCCAGGCAGATCGGTGTCTGGTGAGGGCTTCTTGGTTCATAGACACCATCTCCTCGCTGTGTCCCCACCATGGCCAAAGGGGCCCGGGAGCTCTCTGGGGTCCCTTGTATAAGGGCGTTAGTCCCATGCATGGGGGCTCCACTCTCATGGCCTAGTCACCTCTTAATACCATCACATTGGGGGTTGGGGTTCAGCTTATGGATTTTTGGGGACACACATGTTCAGATCACAGCATTGTCCTCTTTAAAACGTGAATCCTTGGGGCTGTCACCTTGTCGCTGATTCAGGAAGGACGGCAGCAGGGGCCTGCTCGGCTGAGAGGATGGGCGTGGAGCCAGGCCGGTCCGGGGGTCTGCACGGGCCTCTCACGTGCAGGTTTTCTTGAAGGGCTCTAGGGGAAAGGCGGGTACTTTCCAACTGTTCTTGGGAGATTACGGGGAAAACTACAGAAGCAACAGATCTTTGTTAATATTTCTAGTTCTTTTTTCTTCAAAGTCCTTTATAGACAATCAGCAAAAGAGGCCTTATTGGTGCTATGACCTGTTAGTTGTCGGTATTGGTTTCTGCTGCTTCTTTGCCCGCTGCCCTATTGGGGGCTGGGCATCCATATTGTGGGGGCACCGAGAGGGGGTTCCTGGGAGCAGAGGGAGAGCACTCTCAGCAGCAAGGCACCCTGGAGATGGGGGAGGGACGGAGATCAGGGCTCCAGGAAAGGCAGGGCTGTGGGGTGAGGCACCATGGGAAGGTCTGAGATGAGACTGAGCCAGGATGGGAAGGCAGTGGGAGACGGGTCAGCTGCCCTCACTAAGGCCCTGTCCCGGGGGGCTCGGATTCAGGGTGCTGAGCTCTGTGTGGCTGGACCCGGCAGCCTGCTCACTGATGAGCCGGGTGGACCTTCCCTTCCCCTTCCCCTGGGTGACTGGCGGCTCCCTGCCTTGTGGGCTCCGGAGCAGGGAGCTAATCACTCTCCTTGGGCTGGGGGATAACTGGGCGTGGATACTGTAGGCGGAGACCCTGAGTCAGCACATGCATAATGAGCTCCTTTCTGCAGTGGTGGAGGTGGACGGTGACCAAAATCGATTGCTGGAAAACACTTTCAAAGGCTCTCTCTGCTTCCTGTCCCCAGCCCCACCCCCTACCCCTTCTCTCCTTTCTCCTCTTTCTTCCTCTCCCCTCTGTTCCCTGGCAGGTCCTGAGGCTGTCAGGTGACGACGAGCTGGGGCCCTACCAGCCAAAGATCTCCTTTGTCCTGACCATGGGGCCGCCATGCGGTGCCCCATGTAGAGAGAAAACACACCGGGTGTCTGCAGCTCCAGGATCTGGGTTCCCTGCACAATGGATGGGCCACCCGCTGAGAGCTACTTAAAGCTATTTGGGTCATCAATTAGATCAAAGGAGGCATTATAGTCCAGTGAATGGCAGGCTCTGAATAAATGTGAAAACAGCTTTTGCTCAAGTCCCAGAACCCAGGGGTTGAACAGGACCTGAAGCCAGCTAGTCTAAGAGCTCAGCTAAGCTAATCGCTGGAATTCCTTCCGTCTGGCAACATGCCGGCCAGGTTATCCAGTCGCTATCTGAACCCTCCTAATGCTCAGGAACTCGTCGTCAACCGAGGAGGCCCACCTGGGTGTTTTACTTGGTATAGAAAGTCCTCATATGAGTCAATGTCAGTTTCCATTTAGCTTCTACCCATTAACCTTATTTTACCACTGAGGCCAAGCAGAATATGATAACTTCCTTCTTCTACGCTTATTTGTTCGGCTGACGTTTGGAAGGCTCCTGTGTGCAGTCGTGGTAAAAAACATAGACGCCAGATTCGGACAGCCCTCAGGTAGAATTCCCAGCTTTGCCGTCTTCTAGCTGAGTAACTTTAGACAAGTGACTTAATCTCGCTGTCTTTTTAAATGGAGGTTAAAAGCATATCTATTTCGAGAGGTTATGACAATTAGAAGAGATGTCTGTGGAGCCTACACAAGGAAGAGCCACCTGTCGCTGGAGCACTTAAGCTGGGCATGGCGTTGGGTCCCGGAACTGAAAGGAGACGCAGGGACTGCCCTTCCTCACAGTCCGGGGGGCACAACAGTTTCCGGGCCACAAGAGTGGTCTGCTGTCACTAGGACAGCATCCTGGGGTTTTTGTACTAAGCTGGACTTGGTTGTTTTATTTGAAAGTTCTGACTCTGCCCCGTGATCGCAGGCTTCTGGTCAACATGACGTGGCCGACGCAGCTGATATGGGAGACATCCTCCCCACACAGTGGAACCCGCTCCAAAGACGTAAAAAGACTCGATAAAATAACAACGCATTTGGCAATTTAGATCCAGATTGACAATTCCCCAGTGCCAGACTGAAGGGACTTTAAAGCGATAGCTGAGAACCGGGATGGAAACGCAGTGGCCTGTCGGGCTCTCAGAACTCCACCTCCACCTGCAAGAAGGAAGGAGGCAAGACCATAGGCGACCTCGCTCCTTGCCCCACCCCCACACTCAGCTCAGAGCTGGGATGTGACATTTTTGGGGGGAGCCAGGGAGGGCTGCCTCATCTGTGAGCAGGGGTAAGAAAATTCTGCCCATTGACTGGAGACATGGGTCAGAAACATGCCCCTCACTCTAGGTCATGGGGGGGAAAAAGAGTCATTAGCGTTCTGGGCCACTATCGATGCAACATCTGAATCGTATCACCTATAAGGTGCAGAAACCCTAGGGTGAGAAATTCATATGTGAACCTGTTCCAGAAATGGTAAATCCCAGGAGCCCTGACGGGTCATCCACATCCCAGGGCAGGGGCAGGACTAGTGGAAACAGCTGATACTGAAGCTGATTTCACAGCCTAACTACATACATCAAGTGAAGAAACAAATTACTTTGTGAAAGCGATCAGATGCAGCAACTGGGATAAAAAGGTCTCCCGGGAAGCACCAATGACAGAGCAATCTGGAGGAGACAGCAACATAAATATGCTCAGAATCTCAAAAGAGAGGGGAGGCAATGAAACAAGTGCAGAAAGATTTAGAAAGAAATGAGTAGAAATTCTAGGAATAGGAAATATCATTATTATAATGAAAACTCAATAGATGAGCAACGCAATAAGCCAGAGGCCACTGGAGAGATCACTGATGAACTGGGAGACAGATCTGAAGACGTCACCTTACAGCACAGAGAGCTAAAGAGAAGGAAAATACAAAAGATCCTAAGCAACGCGGAAGATAGAATAAAACCTCTGAACACATGTCTACAGGATTTGACGACCGGCTCAGAAGTGACAGAACCCACTTCAGAAAGAGAGAAAGCAGAGCGTGGGGAAGGTGAACTATTTGAAGAAATAAAGGCTGACAATTTTTAGAATTTTAGAAAGACATAATCTCCAAGTTGAATAAGCACATAATGTCCAGAATAGGTAGGAAAAATAAAAACAATTCCACACTTAGATTCATCATAATGAAACTATGGAATATTAAAGAAATGAGAACTTCAGAGAAAAATAATAGATCCCTTACAAAGAATGACAATGAGATGAAAAACATATTTCTCATCAGCAATAATAAATACAGATAAGTAATGTTGAGAGAAAATAATTGTCAACGTAGAATTCTATACTGAGCTACATTATCAGTCAACAATGGCGGTGAAATAGCATCTTTAGTCTAAGACATTTTCTAGGCCATGTCCTCTCTGAGAGAATTACTAAAGGGTATATTCAACGAGAAGAGAGTGGCACCTCTGCAGGACAGCGGGTGTTGTAAGACCCAATTCATTAAACATGATGAATTTGGGGAAACTTAAAAAAAAAAAAAGGTAGAACTAAAATAATAGAAAAACATCGTGTGAAAAATGGGAGATATGGGAATGAAGACTTTCTAGGGAGTTATTTTACTTCATGAAATAATAAAAATTTTAACTAAATTTAATTTTGAGTGGGAAGTATGAGTCACAGGGAGATTTGATGGAGAAACCTACTGTGCAAAGGGAGAGAAAGGCACTTAGCTTAGCTACTAAATTTTAAAGGAGTTAAATTAGGAAATTCAAGTCAACCAGACATTATGGGGAGAAAAGTCAACCTGTCACCCTGTTATTAAAATCAGAATTCTAGTCTTCTGTTTCAGCAATAAATATTCAAATGCATGATGACCACCTGGCTGCAACTCTAAGGAAAGGTGTGCTGTTTGTTTAGTTTCACTAAGGAGAACGGCAACATTCATATTCACACTCCCCAATAGTTTAGTGGAAGATTGGGGGAGGTATCATGGACTTTTTGCTTCAGCCAATTTGAAAATGGGAGTTCAATGGCAACCAATCAGAGACCAACCCCTGCTAACCACGTTTCTGGGATATTGTGACCATTACATAGGCAAGAGAGAGGCAGCTAGGAGATACTGATCAATGCAGATCAATGATTTTCAGTGGAATCTGCATTAGATAATAAATCACATACAAAATCTGCCCACTGTCTTCTGGACCATCACTACTTGGAAACCAGAACCTCCTCACAGCAAAGGCTCAAACTATTCCTTATGCATGCTAGTTCAGAGTAGATTGATTTGGAGAGATCCAGGAAGAATATTCCAGAGTGTTGGCACTGCCCAGAGGGGCATATAAATCAGGAGTTAACATTTAGAGCTTTTAAAATAGGCTTCTTTTTAAGAATGTATGCTTAAACAGAATAGAAATAGAAACTGTAACTTCCCAACCAGGAGAGGAAAAAGAAAATTTGATAGATCCAGCAGAAAATAGAAATGACGAAAGAATGCAAATATGCAATAAGGCAAATTGAAAACCAAATGACATGGCAGAAAGAAACCCACACTGTGCTGGATAGAGATCTGAGCCAATGCAATAATATAAGAAAAAGAAATAAAAGTTATAAAAATTGGAAGAAAGAAATAAAGCTGTCATTATTTTTCAGATAATATAATTGCATATGTAGAAAATGGAAAGGATTTATTACTTAGATAACTCAGATTTACACATTTTGATAAGAGCAACAAATGGTTAGAAAATGTAATCAATGGAGATGCTATTTATAATAGCAAAAGCAGCAAGTAAAAGTCTTTAGAAATAAACCTTACACCCTTTATGAAGAAAATTATATAATTTTAAGGAAGGTCATAGCGGAGACATAAGTGAGTGTAATGACCTACAAAGTTCATGTATCTGAAGACATAAATAGCTCAGTTTTCCCTCACAGTTGCTACTGCTGTGTAAAAAAGCACCCTGAACCTAGTGGCATGAACACCAACCATTTTTCCTGCTCACAGGTTCTGTGGGCTAGCGTTTGGGAAGCCCACAGCGGAGCAGCCCTCCCCTGAGGCAGGAAGGCCCACCTCCAAGATGGCACCTTCCCTATGGGGTCTGGCCACTGGCCTGAGTGTGGTCTCATCTTGGGTGGGAGTGCTGGGTTCTGACTCGGAGTGAGCAGATGATATCAGATCCCAAGTTAGAAAGTCCTTGGTCTTCATGGTGCCAGGACTTTCTTGTTCCCAACACTGCATCTATATTGTTCAAGGAAAAATGGAGCAGTCTCGGGCAGCAGAAGAGATGTCCTCTGTACATGCCCCCGTGTCCACAGGGTGACAGGTGGGGACACTGCTGCTCAGGTGTGTGCCTGTAACGGCTCCATTGTTGGTTTTCATTTGTCTCTCCCCCGCCAGCACGACTAGATGTCTGTGCATGGTAAACCTAGGTGGCATATGTATCTTCTTGATTTGCTCAATTATTATTTCAGCCAAAGTGGGGTATTTATTGCCCGCCTTGGGAAACAGAGAACGTGCACGGCATGAAGCAGCTGGAGAGAAAGTGACACTGGCACTTCCAGAATGAGAGTGATGAAAGCCGTGCGTGCTAACGACAGCTTTGTGGGCGCCCCGACTGCTCTCTCTCTGAGGGGAAGGCTCTACACAGGCTGGAGCCACGCGGATTTGAGTTCAAACCCGCGTTGTTCGAGGGTCAGCTGTACATAAACGTCCTTTGAGCCATTATGATTTTGGATTTTTCTGTTATATGCAGCCCAAGTTGAATGTGAACTGACACATTTGCATATCCTTGCATCCCCAAATTCCCACTCAAACCCCAGATGCGTGGGTGAGTGATGCTGATTTTCCTGAATGCTGGAGAAGGATGTTGTTATGTCACAAACCCCATGAATTCCTAAAATCCCCTTTAAACATTTCTATTGTTTCTCCAAGATTCTTTTCCTGAAAGCAGCTGTTTTATCCCTAATCTTCCTCTTCCAGCTCCTTTTCCAAATCTCCTCTTAAGCTTAACCAACCACTCTCTCTCCCCAACCCACTCTCAAGTTTGTCAGCCTGCACACTGCAGCCCAGCTGTCTGCTGAGCAAGACAAGACCACCAGCTGCTCACCACGTATGTCCCGCTGGGGCCTCAAGTCTTAGATTATAATTAATGAGTTACACCTCCCAGCCACTCCGAGTCCTACCCCTACCTGACATGGAGGCGTCCTGCAGTGCACAGGACTGCCCGTGCGCCCCTACCGCCCAGCACGGCATCACATGTGGCATGCACTGTGGGTGCAGCTCAATTCTGTAACACCTGGTCCCCTTTTCTGTTGCCCCACCTCCCACTGCAGCCTCCCAAGTGAATGACAGGTGGTAGCCCTTTGCCACAGAAAGAATCCGGCAGAACCAAGGTCACGGTCTGAGCCGCTGGGAGTCTTCACTCCTCTTGGCCTGCACTTGGGCGGGGGTGCTGTGTATCACCTCCTTTTTAGCTGCCTTCTAAATAGGGTGCAGGACGGGCAGGACCAACTTCAGTTGGTCTGTAAGCTACAGATCTTGAAGCAAATGTGCATCGAGGCTGGATGTATTTTTGTGAGCTTTGCTCTGTGCTGTCCTTGGCTTTATCCCAAGCCTCTGGGGCAATTATTTTTGGCTCATCCTGTGAATGGCTTTAAATCAATTTCTTCTGTTCTGAATGCTTAATATAGGGCTTGTCTGCATGTATTATTCACAGCGTTATTGGAAAGTGTCTCTTGTTAACAAGCCTCTCTGTCCCTAACCCAGTTCCCTGCACACAGGCTTAGCCCCTCAAAGAATTACACGTGGTTCTCCACTAGGAGGTCTTTCTTGGACCCCATTTCCATAGTGGGGGAAGGTCTGAAAAACACTGTACTAGAATTTCCACGGTATTTAATCTACCCAGATTAGCATCAGGCCTTTTGAGTCCCTAAGGATTTGTGGTCAAAACTGGACGTGAAGGGGCCAACTGTGTCTTTTGAAGAAAACACTTGGGCAGGGCTGCTCCCAGTGCAGACATAAACCCAGGTCAGTGTCCTCCCACTGGAGGTGGGGACAGATTATTGTGTCCAGGCCCTGCTCAGGGGCTGGTGTAGGGACTCAGGCATTCCATGTTTCTCTCTAATTTCCTCTCTAATTCCCTCTCCCTCTGTATCACTCTCCTATTGCTGCTGTGGCAAATTACCACAAACTTAATGGCTTGACACAACACAGATTAATTATCTTACAGTTCTGGAAAAGTCTGAATCAGGTCCTCTAGGCTGAAATCAAGGTGTTGGGAGGATGGTGTTCCTCTGTGGGAGGGTCTATTCCCTTGCTTTTCGCAGCTTTTAGGGGCCACCCACTTTTCTGGGCTCATGGCTCTTTCGTCCATCTTCAAAGCCAGAAGCATACAATCTGAAATCTCTTTCTCTCACTTCTGCTCTGTCCTCAGGTCTCTTTTCTCTGACTCTCCTGCCTCTTTCTTTCTCTTAAAAGGACCTTTGTGGTCACAATGGACCCACCCAAATATTCCAAGGTCACAGCTCCCATCTCAAGATCCTTAGGTTACTCACAGCTGCAAAGTACCTCATGCCACATAAGGTGACACAGCCATAGTTTGTGGGAACAAGGTCTGTGGCGTCTTTGTGGGGCCACTCCCTGTGCTCTGGGAGATGCTGAAGGCAAAGCCCGTGTGGGCCTCCTAGCTGCTGCCTTGCCCAGCTCCACATCCGTAGGCTCCACATCCAAAGGCCGGATGGCTGGGTACGTGTTACCTGACTAAGCGGTAAAAAGCTTCTCTTAACCGCTGACTTCCCCACAGAAAGATGGCTGGCATTGTCTTCAGAGAGTGCCCTCCACCTTTGGTGTTTACCTTGACTTCTCTATTTCAGCTGCCACCCCCCTGTCACCTTTTGTGATTGCCTGAGAAACCTCCCCAAAGTTACCGGAGGGACAGGAAGGGAAGGGCCACTCCCCAAGGGGAGCTGTTTCTTCTGCCTCCGCTCCCCCAGTGCAGCTGCTGATGGAGAGTTGGGAGGCAGTTTTGTGGCAAGTGGGCTTGTCTGGGACTGGCTTATTTTAAGCACAGAAATGTGCTCGAACATCAAATCATTCCAACACCTGCAGCTTTTCCCTCTTTTAGACTGGGCTCTTCAATGTTCCTTTGCTCTTCCCTAAAAATTAACAGCCCTCACGTAATTCTGTGGCTGGAAAGACAAGATAAGCTCCGTGGTTGCTTAGGAAATGTGACTTTTAAGATTAGGAAGCAGAGAAAGAACACGATGCTTGGGTAGCTCAACTCTCCACAGGGATGTGTGGACACTGCTCAGCCTTAAAGGTGACAGTTTCAGGGCCTAGGAATTTTCTTTTGAAACAAAACCCAAAGCTGTTTGTCGTTTCTCTTTTTACCTTAAAAGTTGTTTTTTTCCTAAATGATTTTGCTTAATCACTTTAAATGCAGTAAACGAGAACATGACGCTGGGGTGGGAACTGCAGCGCCCAGCACGGCTCAAACCCAGCGCCTGACCACAGTGACTGATGAGGGAAACGGGTGTAGCTGCTTCTACAGCTCCCCGGCACCTGAGAAAGGCGCCCCCACTCCAGGGGACAGATCTCAGATGCCGCCCGCTGCCTGCACCAGCCGCAGCAGCACCACCTGGGGCCTTGTAAGAAATGTGGGTCCTGGCCCAGACTTAAAGTTTGAGAGCCATCCTCCTGCAATGAACAATGAAGGAGTCTGGTCTGGAGGAGTGGGCGTTGTCTTGGGGGGGTCAACGTCACCGTCTGAGATTCCAGAAGAAGGTCCCTCCTTCAATCTTTCCCCACCCCTGCGGATACCAGAAATCCCACAATTAGCAATGCATTCCCTTTACTTGAAGCATTGCCTCCCTTTCACTGTAGGGAGGCTGGCAGACACTGGCACCCCGGTGAGGTCCTTGGGGCCTGCCAGGGCTCCCTCACGCCCACAGCCCTTTCCATTGCACAAGGAAGCGACGCAGCCCCTGCACAGGACCCTTTTGATCATGTACAAGAACGTGGTCCTCTAAACAGCGTTATTTTAATGTTATGGAGTGAGGTGAGCAAGTTGGGGAAGTTGGGATTTACTGTCAGAGAAAGATAACCCGAGTGATGGGTGCGGCCTGAGTACTGAGGTGGACCAGGGTGAAGAGTTTCCTTCTGCTGCCAATCGGGTGGAGAGTCACAGAGGGTAACCCCTCGATACCGGTTCCTACCCAGCTTTGTGCTGAGGAATTCCCCCTTCCCCCAAATTCTGCACAGCAGACCCAGAGGAACCTGGATTGAAAACTGCGAGCGTTCCAATCTCCCTTATGTGACTTTGTGGAAATTACCCAGCGTAACTCTTCCTGGCTTACAGCCACCTTCTCACAGGAGATGTGCTGAGAAATAAAATATCTTAAAAGCATTTAAAAGTGCCTTCCGCAGCTGCTGGGTACTCTAAGGCACAAATGCTTGCTAAGCATTATTTTCCCCAGGCTCCTAATTTCTCCAGGTGCCAGAGAAATGTAAGATGAAATTAAACATTAGCAAATACCTCGAGTGCGGCGCCCTTAACGCTGATACGTTCGTTAGCTGTGGCATTTCAAGCTGGGAAACAGGAGACCACAGAATGCAAGCTGGAATCCTGTGTCCCCGCCCTGCCCCCACCCCCCACATCTCCCTGGGAGCTCGCAGGGGAGACGTAGCCCCCGTGTTCCTTGAGAACATGCCCAGAGAATTGGGAGCTAAGCAAACGTTTTGCAAGCCTAGGAAGAAAATAGCATGTGTTAGTCCTGAAATGTTTCTCTTTCCTTCGTTTTCTCACGGGGTTGGCTCGGTCCCTCATTCTTTCCCTACGTCTGGAGCCCGGGCTGGTGGAGGGTATGCATGGTTCTCCTGGGATTTAAATGTGGGCCTGGGCGGGCTGCTGGGGGAGAAGGCCCTGGGACACAGGGCTGGGAGGCCTGCTTTCTGGTCCTTGCTTTCCCAGGGCCTCGCGGAGGGGTCCGGGGCAGGTCCCAGCGTGCGGTGCGGACGCACCTCCAGGCCTCTGCACATTGAGGGCTGGACTTGAGCTCTTGGGGCTCAGCTGTACCATCCATGACCCAAGTGCCTCGGGGCCCCCAGGCGCATGCTCCCCACTGTCCCCAGGGCTGGTGCTACCTGCACACAGGCCCGGGGCTGCCAGACCACTGGCTCTGAGGGGAAGACCCACGCGAGCCTTCTTGTCACTGTGTTCAAGATTGTGACGTGACGAGGTGCCCAGTCAGTATGTCCTGGATGCATGACTGGCTCCAAGCTGGGTCTCTCACTGTGTGAGGCTCACAGAGAAGTGCTCTCTAGGTGTCCCAGGCAGAAGGCAGGTCCCACAGCAACTTTGTCCTCTAAACTCCTACAGCGATAACTGTGCTCCGCTCAGCAGCTTTATTAGCTGTGCTGTGTGTGGAGGTCGTTTTCGCCCCATGTAAACATGCCCTGTGGAATAGGCCTCATTTGTCTGTAACTCTGGCCTCGAGGAAATGTAATGTCTTCAATGCTGTAACCCTGGAGGTGACGGTCAGCGAGCATACCTCCGTGTCCCTAGCTCAGGGTCCCTCAGCGCCACTGGCATTTCGGGTGGATGACTCACTGTCGTCCGGGGCTGAGGCAACACTCAGTGGCCTGCCTTCCGGACCCCCAGCCCATCCAGTCATTTCCACCACTGCTCTCTGAAAAACATGCTCTCTTCTGGATTTCAGCTACATGACCACCTTAGAATAAACTGCCCAGATCCTGCAGCAGCTAACCGTGTGCCAGCAGAAACTCCCCAATCCACCTGGAGAGCAGACAAGGACGGCTCAACAGAAAGGCAGTGGGAACCCTGAAGGGGCAAAAACAGACGAAAATCAGGAACCCTGAACTGTGACTGTGGTTGATGTGGCCTTTAGATAACGATCTTATGTCAGGAAATTTCATGAAAGTCCGGTGTGATTGTGGCTGGTGCCATGGCGACCGTTGGCAGCTGGTGACTGCTGGGTGGCATCCCACGAGCTGGGGCGGTCGTCTAAAGAGAGTGACAGAAAGTCCTTCGGAGAGAAACAGTGCTGCCCTGGCTTGGCTGCTGCATGGGACGTGGAAGTCTCCACCCTCCTTAGGGAGTCGAGAGATGCAGGACGCCTGCCCTCAGGCGGCTGTGTCTAACCCAGGACTGGAAGCCAGCGCTGGAGCCTGCTGGGCAGACAGAATGAAACGTGAGACAGATGGCTACAACGCCTCAAGATGCCCACAGAGGCACAGATGCGACCTTCTCAGATGTGGGACGGATGTGGCCGAAATGTGAGCGTAGGAGCATGGGGAGACATCATGGTTTCCAGTACCCAAAGAAGAAATAACCCTCAAAAGAGAACAAACAGTCCTCTCAAGCTGCTCTATATTAAAGTCCTTGCAGGCGACGGACCACATGACTTCCTAGCCCATTTTATGGCCCTTTCATTATCCCACTTCCTCTTTTAAACCACAAAATCCTGAATGACAGGAAAACATTACCCCTTGTTTTCTTCTCTTTAAATACTACTAAACTCTCTAGAATGTGTGACCCTAAGGACTGACAGGAATTCGGTTTACCGACTCCAGAATTTCCTCACTTGTTTCCATCAGCCGGCCCTTCGATCTCCAGTTCCCAAGGCGGGGACCTGTGCAGTGTTTCCTGAGGGTGCCTGTGGCCCGATGGAGGAGGACCCCAGCTGCCGGTAACAAGGCGGGACCAGGGCCTCGGTGCTGTGGGAACTAACTTGAACCATTTTACAGACACCCTTATAATTAGAAAAGGGGCAGAAGGTGCAGGGGTAGGAGCTGGCATCAGGTATCAGGGGGGACCCCTGGGGATTCAGAGGTTATTTTTATACTCTACTTATGGAACGCAAAGCAGAACCCACAATTCCCAGCTCAGTATCAGTACATGTTTTTCTTTCTCACTGAACCGTAGGAATATATATATATATATATATATATATATATATATATATATATATATTTTTATATATATGGCTAAAAATTATATATACTTATATATTGATTATATAAAATATATAAATTATAGGGATATATATATATATATATATATCCTTAATGAAGAGAGGGATAGAAAAAAAGTTGTAATTTTAAAGTTCCTAAAATTTCCTGCTTCTTAAGAGATAAGAGGTTGAATTTGAGGCCAAATGTCTTTTACTTCTGGGAAGTCACCCCAACTGGGGGGAAAAAACCCTCTTCTGGGAAGAAGATACTTGAAACTATGTGGCTCTGGCTCCAAGGAGCTAAACTCTTTTGCATAATAATGTAAAGCTTGTAATTATTGTGGCCAGAGTCACATTTCTGCCAATCATGATTCTTTAATTTTCTTTCCCAAATATGGATTTAGACCACAATGTGCCAATATTGTATTGCTTATTTTTGTGAGTGGGTGCCTAGTTTCTCACAGGCAGCACTGAGAAAACATCCCCAGACTGCCGGAAGTCATGCAGGCCTGGCCTTGTCTCCATTCCCTGCACTGGAGGAGAGTCCATTGAAAACGACAAGAGGAAGATGAAGGAAAAGCCAGCTAAGGTCAGATAAAAAAGGGAAGTGAGTCAACTGGGCTGGGATGGCCCAGCATTAGATCATATACTGCGTTATCAAACAAGTCGCAGCAAGTTTACAACGAATGACCAAGTGGGATTAAACTAGAAAGTGATCACAGAAAGATATCTGGAAAAGCCACAAATATTTGGAAATTAAACAAGCTCCTAAATAGAAATTTGAACGTATTTTAATTTGTTTTATTTTTAATTGGGGAATTGGGGGAGGGAATAGCATTGGGAATCGGGAACGGAAACAGACAAGTTGCTGTCCTTTTGTTCTTCAGTCTAGTTGTGGAGGATGTCGCTTCACTGGCCCAAGTTGGCACCATCATTGCGCTTTTCCCGGGTGAGGCAATCGCTCACAGGCCATTGGACGGCTGCTCACGGTGGCTCACGCCCGCTGCCGGCCAGCCCCACTGCAGCCTACACCGTTGCCAGTGACTCGGCAGCCCAGCTCCAGGTCGAGCTGTTGTTCACCATCTTAGCTGTAGGGCGCAGTGTCACTGGCCCTCATGTGGGATCTGAACTGGGGCCCTGCTGCTCAGAGCTGGCGTCCCAAGCCAACTCCTAACCAACACGCCACTCGGCCGGCCCCCTGAACGTATTTTAAACTGAATGGAGATGAAAACATATGTCAAAATTGTGGGATACAGCTAAAGTAGTACTTGGAGGGACATTCATAGCACTAAACACTTATATTAGAAGAGAAAAGCTCTGACGTCAGTGATCTAAGCTTCCACCGTATCGGTGAATCACCAAGCCTGTCGGCTCTCCACTCTACATATTTCTTAGTCAGTTTACTTCTCCCCTTCGTGTGACCACAGCCCCCTAACTGACCCCCCCCCCGCCATCCTGTCTTGCCTTCCTCCAGCCCCGAACCTCTAGCTCCCTCTGTCCAGTCACATCACTCACCACTCCTTCCTCCTTGCATCCCAGCCCTACTGAGCTTCTCCCGTTCCTGACCATTGCCACACCTTCTCTGGGTCTTCTCAGTTTCCTTTGCCCAGACCTCTCTTCTCCCTCCGGTCTACACTGCCAATTCCCACCCACCGACATGTCCCAGCTTACAATCCTCCCCTTTCCCGAAGCTCTGCTCCTGCTGTAGCTTCTACAGGAGCTCACTGTCCTTTCTTTGTGGTAGCATTTATCATCTTGTCACAACTGGTTGAATCGTCTCTCTTCCCCACTGGATTGGGGGAGCAGTGGCTGGGTCTTTTATACCTGATATCATCTATCTGGGCCTTAGCAGTTCCCGGCACATAGCAGGTGCTAAGGAAACACTAGACAAATGAATGAAACCCTATGTTGGAGGAAATACGACCACTAAGTCTGTGGTTATAGGTCGATGAAGTCAGGAGTTTGGGATTTCGGCTTGCGGTCAGCACGGGTCATTTCCTGGCATCCACTTGCTCTTCCCACTGAACAGCAGCCCTGCTTCTGTCTGGGGACCCACGCGGTCCCTGTGAAGCCTATGCTGGCCCTGGCTCCGGCAGCGTCTTACGTGCTCACCACCGAGAAAGCTGAGCTGCTCTGTGGCATCAGCTGCTGGAAACTGCACTTTCTCAACTAAGTGAGTTATTGGGATTCCCTACAAGGCCCCGGGGCCTCCCATTTCATCATGTCCTCCCCAGAAAGGCACCGGGTGAAGCTTCCTGGCAGTGCTCCTGTCATGTGACTCTGGCTGGACTACTTGAAAGCATCTGGGTGACTGCCCAGTGCCCTAGAAAGAGCACCAGCAGTAAGTTGGCACAGGTCCGGGTGAGACACGCCTCAGGTCAGGAAGGAGGCGGAACAGGTAAGAATAAAAAAGGAAAATCACGGTGGAATTTACCTAAAGCTGAACAGCATCACTCCTGTGACATTTCTGCATGCTCAAGCAGAAGGAAATGGCTTGATACATGACTGCAAGCGATAACGCTGGGTCTCGCTCCCTCTAGTCTAAAAAGTCACATGAATTGTCTTTTTCCTGATAATGCAAACAATCCACGTTCGCTATGGGCAATATGGACATTTAAAAAGAGTATATAGAAGAAAGGGATCGCCCAAAACAATTCAGAAAGTAACCATCAGTAAGGTTTTGATGCATCGACTTTCAGAAGTTTTTGTACACGTAACAGAATTACGTACAGTTTCCTTTTCAAAATCCAAACGTGTGTTTTCATATATTACTTTTGTCTACAAATAACATGGCCCCCTCCCCTCAAAGTGACTGGCATACACTTCTGTTTTGTGGCTGTGCTGCACCCTTCAAGGAGCCAGTCTCTTGTGGAAGACAGTGTTCCGTCTTCTCTGTCATGAACGACTCTCTGATGAGCGCGGAGGGCAAATCTGCGTGAGCGTCGCTGCTGAGTCGCAGGTCGCTTCTGCTCTCGGGTGTGCACCCTCTGCCTTTCTCAAGGGCGTTCCTCCCGCCACAGCCACGCTGCCCCCTCCGCGCCTCTCTCTCTAGAGGAGCCTTCCCCTCAGCATGCAGACACCTTGACCAAACAGAAGCCCTCCCCTCCCCTGCACGGCCCTGCACGGCCCTGCACGGCCGCCCCTCCAGCCGCCTGGATCTTGGTTCCGTCTCCACACACCCACTGCCCCCGCCCTTCAGGGCTTCAGTCAACATCACCCTCTGCTTCTGCTTGTCAGTCCTGCCAGCAGCGTCCCTTCCGGCAGCAGCCTCGTGTCCGGCTTCCACAACGCCGCCCTTCGTGGCCCTCCCCCTCCAGCCACGCCTTTTGCTGGCTCCTCTCCCTCAGCTCCCCAAAAGGTGTCGGGTGGGCTTCCTTCGGGTCAGACCTCTTCCCTTCTCGGGGGGCCTTCTCTCCCAGGACGTAGGCGCCGTGGCACGCTGCTGGCCTAAGCTCCCCTCTGCAGGCCCAGCCCCCCTCCAGACTCAGAGCTCCCTGCCGACCAGAGACCCCGGGTGCCTGCAGGCCGCTCAGACCCCCGCAGCCTCTGCGCCTCCGTACCGCAGCTCCCCGAGCATTCACCTGGGTGTCAAGGCCAGCATGGGGGACGCGAGCTACACTGTGCTCTTTCTCACCCTCCCGACCCAGCGCCACCCCCGGAAGTGCGTTTCTCTGCCTGCGCAGCACTCGTGTGTCTCCGCCCGGTCCTGTCTGTCCACCTCTAAGGCCTCCTCTCTCATCGAAGCCTTCGCCACGTCTCGCCTGAACGGCCTCCCAGCCTCCTCACTGCTCTCCCGGTGTCGCAGCTCGTCCCCAGGTGACCCACTCTCCACAGGGCACCCGCGCGGCCTCGTGCAGGCCCCCCTCTGCATCTAGCTGCACGGGCATGGGGACGCCCGGCTCCTGCCGCCTCTTCTGTCTCCCCTCACCCGTCGCCCACGTGCGCCTCACCCCTGGCCACCTGGTCCCTCTGGCTTCGTTTCTCCTCCGAGGGCCCTCGCCGCGGCCTCCGGGCTTGTCCATCCTGCTCCTGGGGACAGTCTGCTCCAGCCTCCCCAGGACCGCCTCCTCCTCCCCACGCAGGACGCGGCTCAGACGTTACTTCTCCAGTTCAGCACTGGCTCTCTCTTCACACGTCCACTCTCGAGTCTGAGAAACTCACACATGCGCACATCGCCCGGAGCAAATCGAGACAAATAAACAACAACGCGAAAGTCCACCCCTAGCAGAACGACTGCCGTGTGGTCTCCTCACACAGTGGGATGAATCTGGAAAGGACAACGAATCAGCGACGCCTGGGGCATCCACATGGTTGAACCTGAAAACGTGATGCTGATGGAGAGAGACGAGTCCCGGAGAAACCGTGATGCTGAGTCGCTTTATACACTTTATGTTCAGGGCTGTTGTGTAGGGACGTGCCTGTGCAGGGGTGGCAAAACCATGACGAAAACACAAGAAAGATTAACAGCATTCAAGTGCTCACTTCTGTGGAGGCAGGAAGGCGCTTGGGGAGCTTCTGGAGCGACCCCCGATGGCAGCGTAAGGTCTGTTTCATTTTATCCTTTACACCTCTTGTAGATCCTTTATAAACGCATCTGAATTCATGTTTCACAAAAAGGTATTTTGAAGAGCAAGAGGGGCCTACAAAGCAACCTGATTATTTTTTCCCTCGTAATTACAATCCGAATGTGAAATGCATTTACTCCATGAGCCTTGGGTCCCTCACTGTGAAGCGAAGGAAATGGACTCGCTGACCAAGATCTCTTTCTGTTCTTACATTCTGTAGTTCAGCAAAGAGCAGGAAGGTCTGAAGGAACCTTGAAAGGATATCTGGTCTATCTCCATGCTTTCCAGCAGAATTGCTGGTTAATTAAAACCAGTCCAGGCAAAATGGACCAATTCGATTTGGAAATTCTACTCTCCCTTTCCCCAGGAAGAAATTACGCAGCCTTGCTGTATAATCAACTTTAAATGTCTGAAAGTTCTTTCTTTTGACTTACACAGATGCTCTACGCATTGGGGCTCTGTCCAAACAAGGAGACAATACATTCAAAGTTGAAAAGTTTGGGAAGATTGAGTCTAAACGGAGCTGCCTATCAGAAATGTCATGGTTCCCAAACATCCAGATGGAACTATACCCACCAGGCAGAGGTGCTACAGGGAGAGAAAGGGGGAGGGGGGAAAAGCTGGTCTAATGCTCTCCTTGGCCAAATAAAATCTTTGTGGAGTTGCTAGTCCACACACAGCCTTCAGTGATTGTCAAAGGAGGGCCTGCCTGGTGCGTGTTAACGCTCCTGGATGGCAGGGAAACGCAAAGCCATATGCTGCCATATAAATATTCTCTGATCATGCACAACAAGCACTCTGTTTCATAGCCCCCCCCCGAGTTGAACTGCACTTGAAATCAGGTTAAGCAGAGCTAAATTTAATCATTGTGGGACCCGACTGGGCATATGCAACCTGGGGTATTGAATATCCTATTTTATGTTGTTTTCATTCTCAATTTCATCTAGTTATTTCCTGAGGGACCACAAAGCAATAGTAGGCAGCAAAGTAATGAAATGGGGTAAATCTGGATAAAGAGAAGCGACTAAAAATACTTTCCTTTGTCTCATCTCAGCAGCCCCATATATAGTGTGGCTTACTAGGAGGAAAAAGGCCGGCCAAATTTATTGCTCTGGGAAATACCGAGCTTGCTGGGTTTTATAAAAGTTCTTTGTTTTATAGATATGCCGTGGAAGTCTAGGTCATGATCTAACTGCCATTTATTCTGGGTGCTGACAAGCGCGCCCAGCTTCACGGGGACCTTGTGAGGTGGGAGATGACACGGGCGGCAAGGGGGCACAGAGGCCTCTGCCAGCCCGGTGGCTGCTCCGTCTCCAAAGCAACTGCGCGGCCTGGGTACGGTCAGCAGGGGACATGCGTTAACGCCAGGTAGACTCCGGCAGCCTTGATCACCATCTCAGAGGACAGGCCTCCTCTGAGATGTAAATGTAATTTACAGGCCTCCTCTGAGATGTAAATGTCAATGTAAATGAGAATTTACATTGGCCTCTCACATCCTTCTCAGTGCCGTAAACTGGGGAGACCTCCACTTAAGAGTGGTGCTCAAGGAGACAGGGGCAGGGAAGGAACACCCCTCCCCTCAGCTCTTGAAGGGCTTTTTCAAATGCAGACGCTCCACAAACCACCCCCAAACCCTCACTCTCTACCTTGAGATTCCTGGGTGAAATGGGGACTGTCCCTAAAGGGACCACATTTATGTGGGAGCAGTAGCGGAGAGACTTGAGAACTCACAATTTGAAGGCGTTGTATGTGTACAGGGATGACCAATACTCATACACGTCATCGTGTCAACTATGTCTTGTAAATCCTTCCTTCATATCACACATTAGAGTCCTTGGAAAGGCGAATCAACGCGTCTTCGCAGAGAGGGTGCTGGAGGCAGTGTCCGGAGGCCGGGTCTTTGTTCTGTCGGCATGCCTCTTCACGCTTTGCTCATGTTTCCTTCTCTTTGGAACACCTTTCTTTCCACTGCTCCTGTGCCCCAAATATGTCTGGTGCAACCACTGTCAGCTGTCACGGTCCTTGGTGCCCCTCCATGCCCATCAGTCAAGGAAACAGCAATTGTGTGCAAAGATGTGCGGCTGTAGAGGCCGTGCAGTGTTTCAAGAAGGGGGTGACCAGGGGGCAATAGTGTTGAGGGGCAACTGAAAAGAAGGATCTAGTGGGCCGGCCGAGTGGCGCGATGGTTAAGAATTCGCTTGGGATGCCAGAGGGCCCCGGTTCGGATCCCACATATGAGGGCCAGTGACACTGCCCTCTACAGCTAAGATGCTGAACAACAGCTCAACCTGGAGCTGGGCGACTCCCTGGAGCTGGGCTGCCATGAGTCGCCGGCGACGGCGTAGGCTGCACTCCCTGTGGCAGTGAGTTGCCATGGGCTACCGTGTGTAGCCAGCAGCCAGCGTGAGCGGCCAGCAGCCGCAGTGAGCAGCCGTCCAGAAGCCGGCGACTGATCTGCCTTGCCAGAGAAGAGAGCAATGATGGTGCCAACTTGGGCCAGAGAAGCAACATCCTCCACAACTAGATTGAAGAACAAAACGACAGCAACTTGTCTGTTCCCCTTTCCCCAATTCCCCAGCACTGTTCCCATCCCCCCAATTCCCCCCAAAAAATAAAAAAAAAATCTTAAAAAAAAAAAAGAAAAGAAGGATCTAGAAAATCCCACTGATGACCCTTCTCAAAAGAGCTGTCTACACTCGTGAGCTTCACCCCACCCGCCGAGCCCCGTCAGGCTTTCGCTTCATCATTCCAAGGAACCTTCTCTCGGGGTCTTCAATCACCCCTCATGTGACACCCCGGGGTCGAGTCTCAGTCCTCCTCTGAATCCAAAGCCTACTCCTCATCTAGTTGGTAACAAGTCCATGCTCCCATGTGATGAAGCCGAACACCTTGGAGTCACCCTCAACACTGCTCCTTCTCCCAGCTCGCTGAGCCGGTGGACGCCCCCCTTCCCGATATACCCCGAATCAGCCACTTCCTGTCTCCCTATCACCAACCACCACAGCGGGTCCAGCCTCTTCCATCTTCGCCTGGTTTCCAGCAATGGCCTCTCAGCTGGTCTCCACGTGCTCGCACTCCCCTCCACCCCTGGTCTATTCTCAACACGACAGTCAGAATGAGCCTGATGAAACCTAAGTCGGACCCTGTCACCCTCTGGTCCCAACCCCATTCCCCTCAGTGTCACCGTAAGTGTCCCTGCCGTGGCCCACAGGCCCAGTGTGACCAAGTGTTGCTCCTAGTCTGGCTCATTTTACTTTAGTCGCTCTGGGCTCCCTGATGGCTCTTGAAAACACAGCCTGTTCCTTATGCCCAGAGAGTTCATCCTTCCGAGGGCCACGTGGCTAACTCACTCATCGCTTTATGCCGTTACCCAAGGAGCCCACCTTAACCATCTCCCTTACTTTACTCTATCTTCCTATACTTGTCACTTTCTAATACACTATATATGTATGTTTTCTTCTTTGTCTGACTCTCCACTAGAATGAAAGATCAGTGTGCCCTGTAAACCACAGGCATCTACAATAGTGCCTGGCACAAAGCAGGTGCTAAGTAAGTATCTGTTGAATGAAAGAATGAAGGACATTTGCAAATAAAAGCTCTGTGAAGTGGTGAATACCTCACCTAGCACACACCACAGTTCCAGCAGCTAATGCACGTGAAGACATGGAACCACAGAGGTAAAAACTGTAATTTATCTAAGCCTTTCCATTCCTAAATACAGTCACTCTGACATATGAAAAGTACTTCTACTTGAAATGCCTTTATATTTTTATTTAAAATAAGATACTATGTTGGATACAATGCAAACAATTTAGGCATCAATAAATAATGACCATGACATCTTTAAACATTTATAAATACTGACCATTCTTAAATATCAGTAAATACCCAATATATTGTCAGTTCCAGCATAACAACAGACGATGAGCAATTTAAAAAAGCACAAAATCTGGTTAGCAAACTGGTTAGTCAAATAAAACCTCACCATTGACAAATCCATATTTTTTACCTATTTGCTACAGTAAGCAACACATAAATAAAATAATATAGAATGTATAATTATAATATATAAAATATAAATAAAAATACAAATACAGTAAGCAACAAATACTGTGAAATTTAAAATTTGAATAGTACACGAAAGCATTTTTACTTTTCTATTAAGATGCTGCTTAGTATTAATTTTGGCATGTTGCAGAAGAGATACACAATGATAATATAAAAACCTGCTATGCCACACACACAAATTTGGCATAATGCCATAGGTTTATAAATGTCAGTGGCTGTGTCTATGGGTTTGTTTCTTCATTTGTCTTGTTCTTTTGTTGCTTTCAGTTTTATATACCACATATCAGTGAAATCATATGGTTCTTGACGTTTTCTGTCTGGCTTATTAAGAGGGGGAAGGGGATGGTAGAAGAGGGAAAATGAAGTCAAATATATGGTGACAGAAGGAGACCTGACTCTGGGTGGTGAACACACAATGTAACGTATAGATGATGTATTACGGAATTCTACACCTGAAACCTATGTAACTTTGCTAACAACTGTCACCCCAATAAGTTTAACTAAAAAAACACTAAGATAATTAAAAATGTAAAAAAAAGTATGGGATATAATATTATCTGACTAGAAATTAATAACAAAAAACCCCAAAAAGTTTTAAAATAAAATAATAAAATAAAATAAATGCAGCGGCTGATCTTCTAAGATTCTGGAGTTATTTATGGCTTAAAAATTATAATGGTAATAAAATTAACATAGTCAGAATGTGAAGAATGATTTGGGGGCAGGGGAGTGTCCATAATTTATGTAAATAATAAAACATGTAAACAAGGAAATGCAATTTGTTGTCCTTATCTAAATAAGGATTTGTAATTATTCTGGCTTTCAAAATTGTAAGTTTTAAAATGAACCAAAATCTTCCTTGATTTCTCCAGTGAATCTGAGCAGAGCAATTTGGTCTAGAACCTCTTTTCTGAACATGGATAGTATACAAACAATCAATTAACCCATCCATGTAGCTCTACAGTAAATCATACATATTATACATATACATATGTGTGTGTGTGTGTGTTTATTTATTTATTTATTTATTTATTTATTTATTTATTTGGGGGGTAAACTTTCACTAGGATAAATATCAAAAGATGAAAAATAAACCTACTTTTACACCAGAAGACAGACTGGTCCTAAGACAAGCAGGCTTTGCCATGTAGGTTGGCATTTATCTAAATGAAATTCTATTCCATAAATTCTAAGTTTCAGACACTGATGGAGTGGAGGAGCTATGAAGATTATTTCCATAAACAACTGGAAGACACCACACACTACTTAAGCAGTGGGTTTGTCTGTTAATTCCTCTGCTTAGTGTAATAACAATGGACGCCTCCATTAGCTAAGGCATGATGACTGGACAGTAGCGGGTAGGCAGGCAGGGGACACATGGGCGGAGCAGCGAGGAAGACTGGTTTCGAGAATGAGCATATGCTGTGCAGGACTGAGTGACCAGACATATATACTTATTACTGCACTTCTATAAACAGATGTTTTCACCACAGCCTCAAAAGCAAGACGGCGTACCATTCTTTAAAGCAGTCTGCTAAGTATCTATCATATCAGTTTTAGAATGAGAAAGGCACACTCAAAATGGGCTTTAAACTAGACTATCTCCCTATGAAAATGGTTAAATAATTGTAAAATGAGAATTCTAGAAAGCAGAAATGCTTGCATTAAAGGTATACAGTAAATTAGTATAGGTACATAGTGAAGGTATATTATAGTAATGAACCAGGCACCATTTCAAGAGTAAGAATTATGGTAACAGTTTTGAAGCAGAGTTCATGTTCACTTTTGCCTTTGATTGCAATGGTTTAGTGAAAGAGCAAAAATGGTAAATCACATTAAAAAATCAAAGTTCAACTTATACTTGGCTCTCTGATTTTTTTTTTAATTTAATGAAGGGATGTTAACGAGGATTTTTGGCTTCTGTTAAATATCTTACCAAAACAATTATATCACATTTTGCAAATTAAACATCTATAATGTTTGAAAGCCAGAATAATACTAGTGAGGCGCTCTGTCTCTCTCTTCATGCACGTTAGATAATTTATTTGTAGTATGAACCAAATGGTCATTCTTGATGTTTGCTTCAATGCATGGATGTTCCTACATCTTTGCCAGGAGCCCAGAATGGATGTGCTGGAGACCAGACTACACAGCCAATGGCAACCTTGTCATTTCAGTAACCCAAAGCTTCACCCACTGCCTGGTACATGCATATGCTTTAATAAATAGGTTTGAACAAATAAATCTCCACTCCAATATTTTGGTTATGTGACTGAAGGCTGTAGTTCGTCTTTGAAATAGGTTTTATGTTTATTGAGGGCTTCCTGTTACTTTGTGTGTTAAAGTCAAATTTAGTAAGTCAATAAAGATATGGTAGATACCCCCAAAATGTAATGTATTTATAGATATTATTTTTTTCTTTTATGGGTGAAATTACATGCTGTATTAAATTTACTTTAAAATAGTACAGTAAAAAGTGAACCTGTGAGAAATAGATGAAACTGAGTGACAAAATATTAATAATGGTTGAATCTGGATGACAGGTACTTAGAGGTTCTTTATACTGTTATCTGCACTTTGTGTGGTTGGAAAATTTCAGTAATAAAAATGAGTTCAACTAAATTTCAATAATAAAAATAGCAAGGGCAAAATAAAGATAGTTTCAACAAAACTACTATGAATTGGATATTTTGCAAAGATGTGTATAAGACTATTTACATGACATTGTTATCAGAGCGAAAAGTTGGGAAGAACTTATGTGTCAGTCAGTAGGAACAGGTGAATCCAGCACTGTCACGTGCAGTGGACCACACATGCAGCCATGGAAACACAGCTGCCGAGTGGCAAGGGGGGCCCGCAGCAGCATATGGGCTGAAGCCCATGGTCACAGGCATGGGCGTCAGCGTCTGTCCGCTGTTCAGGGTGCTGATCTCTGCAAAGAGGAATTACAGGTGGTTTGTAAAACTTCTTTCTTCAAACTGTTTTGTATTTCTCAAAATTTTTACAGGGCTTTATATTAATTTTATATTTAAGGAGAATAGTTTCTATAATGATATCCTATAATTTTTCTCATGTCATTCTTTCTAGGTAATGGGAATGATTTCTTATTTTTAGGTCTTAAGTAATTCAAAGCGGGAAAGTACTATACATCTAAAAAATTATGAAATTTGGAATAGATTTTAAAAAATTAAAAATTTTAAGGCATTCTAGCAGTTTTTTCTTAACCACCTACTGAGTACATAAAATGTTAAGATGTCAAAAACGACATGACACATAAAATATACAGGAATAGACTTACGTACCTTTTGGCTAACTCAAATCAGGCTGAAAATTCTATTAATTATAGAAAGAAATAGCATTTGGAAGAGGAAAGGAGAAATTTTTTCTAGTTTGCTCATAAAGAATCTGAATTCAAAGTATTCCAATAGTTCTGGGCAAAAAAAAGAGTGGATGTTTTAGTAATATGCTTGTTCCTAGACTAGAACAGATGGCAGAATGAAATAAAATGTAATTTCCAGATGTGTGGTTCTGTGACTTCAGTGCTGTGGACTCAGGGTATCAGCAAAACCTCAAGCCTAACTTGGGTCAGCACCGCAACATCTTTGGAGTAAATTTTAACTTAAAGATTAATCTTTGAAACATCATTTTAAGTAACTATCTCAGGTGCAAGTTCCTAAAGGCACGTTTCTAGTGGCTGTGGAACCTGTCTCTAGGCAGTCTGCGGCTGTGTGCCCTCTTAGTCTGCAAAGACCCCAGGTCAGAGGGTGGGGGTAGCCAGCAGTGGGACCTCTCCACCTCGCCCATCTTTGGGGTCTTTGCTCGATGTCACAGTTGCTGTGTGCTGTCCTTATTCAAGGGTTGTACTGTTCCCAACATTTCCTATTTCCTTGCTGATTTTAAAGCTGCAAGGGATTTAAAAGTAACTCCTTATCAAGAGGTTTGAGATCTCTAAACTTGGCAATTCCAATTCAGATAACGTAATGAAAAAATAAATCACAAGATACCCCCTAAGTTACCTGATGGGTGTTTCCTGCTTTCGCAGTCATGTTTGTAAGCTTTAGGAATGATGACAGATTTCTTAGGTTTTGATTTGTCCAAGTCATGCATCTGTAATCAGATTAAAGAATCACATTTTTAATAAATTAACTATATATACTTGTAGTTACTGTGTCAGGGCAGATATTGTTTCTTAATGTGTTTCTAGATGATCTTGGGCAGATCCTTTAAATCTTTATTTAGGGGCCTTAAAGGTCTATCATATGATAAATAGCCTCAGATTAAAAATGTTTTGTTTTGTTTTACCTGGTTCCGAGAAGAACTGGATTGTCCATAATGGATGTTACTGGAATGAGGCTTCTTTGAAGTTTTTGAAGATTCCTGACATAATTTTGTTTTAGACCTGTGAGCTGTTCTGCTTACTATCAGTCTTTGGTCATTCACATCAGTTTCTTTAATTTGATTTACTGATTGATGCTGTAGTAGTTGGACATTTTCCATTTCTGTGTCTGATTCAAAAATGTATGGTTGTCTTTTCACTTTTAGTGACTCGTGTCCTTTCCCTAAAATTTGTGTTATATATTTGCTTGTTAAGTTTTCTTTTCCATTCACTTGAAAGTCAGCGGCACTCTTTATTACACCTAAGTTGTTATTTGACATCTGAAATCCTGAACTGTGAGATAGTTGTTTACTTCCCTTTATACTCGCAGTTGATGCTTTTCCACTAGAAGGGGGATGTATTGTCATATTTTTATAGGAATCAGTATTTTTTTCTTGCAGAGGTCTAGAAGTCTTTGGGTTTAAATGTCTAGCATTCATGTGAGTGTGACGATTAGGTATTTTTTTTATAGCTGGTTCTAAATTCAGTTTGTCATCCTGGATCACACTGGTTTTAAGTGAAAACAACTTAGATTCTGTAACATGTTCTTTTCTATTCATGTTGCCAGGTTCTAAGGCATTTCTGTTCATCTGTAATGATCGATTTTTGAAAACTGGTATGAGTTTAGGGGTGATATTACTTTGGGAGCTAAAATCTGTTTCTTGAACTTGAGGATTTCCTCTGCTGGGCTTTCGTACTTCCACATGTACTCGTGGTGCCTTGTCAGACAGGGACTTCTTTCTGCTCTGAACAGATTCTGGCTGGAGGTACAGAGCTGAGGACACGCAGGGCTTCCGCTGGCTGACCGGAAGCGCCACCTTGTGGTCCATGGCCACTGAACATGGTGGGACATGCTGAGACAGCAAGGGTTTCCTGGAAGGGGCCTGAGTCAGAGAGGACTGGAATGTTTGTTTAGAGGTCAGATTGGGTGGCTTGACTTTTTCCTGAAAGGAGAGATGAGGAAATTTTTAAAAATGTAATAATGTCGTTAATGGAAAAGAAAATGATATAAAATAGCATCAAAATAAGAACATAAAGTAACACTACAATATATAAAATAGGTAAATAAAAACAGAAAACAAATGTGCATTCTCGAGGAAATGTGCACATTTCTTATAGTTTGTATCCTTCTTTAGGTACTATCCTTTCAAGATGATATTTTAAGATGAAGGTATGTTCTAAATTCTATCTAAATCAACTGTAAAAACTGTAATTGCTCCCCACTGTCCTCCAAGTGCTCTTGCTGCTGTCTTCTATTTCTTTTTTTCTCGAATCCCCTCCACCATGCAGCTGTCACTATGACAGTGGGCTGTGCTTAACAGCCATCACGCCCTTGACTTACTGTTCCTTCTAGATCCCGGGAATCTAAACTGGACATTTCCTCCTTTGCAGCTAGCGTTCAGGATGTGATTTAGGATCAACCAACCAATGAACTCATACAACATTTGAAAGGAAGAAGTGACTCCTGCAGTTTCTGCTGAAAAGTTTAATTATGAATGCCTCTGATTATTTAACTGCAGAGTTAGCAGAGGCTCAAGTGTCCACTCACCAGCTTTGCAGGTGTCCGGAAACAGAGCTTGGGGCATTCATTCTCCTGATGTGACCCATATTAGGCAAACACACCAAACGCACTTCGCCCACCACTGCCCTCACCCTACATAGACTTTCCCCTGCACACAGATGATATCACGGGGAGAAGAACAATTCTTAAATTTGAAGTTCTACCTCAAAGAGATGTTTTGTCAGAAGTGACTGAGTCATCTTAAAAGTGTCTAGAATAAATTTTTTTTCCATTCGATGAAAAAAGGGCTCAACAACTAAGCTGAAATCAATTATAGAAAATCAAAGAACTTTTTTGGACTCTTGGATTTCATAAACCATAGTAAGTTTTAAACAGCATACCTACTACTTGAGATACAAACAAAACAAAACAAAAACCACACGACATACCTCATCTAGGCAGATTCATATAAGAATAGATTACTTGCATTCTGACATAAAACTTACCTAGAATATGTACCCAAAAGGTTTATATTCACACCCTGTTTCATCTTCGTCTCTCTCTCAAAATGTGTATCTGATGGAAATAATTTCCAAAAGCTTGTTTTTACCCCCTAGCCTGTCAATATATTATTTACTCATCCTTTCAATTTCTAAAATATAGTAAGTAGCCCAAAGGGGGAACCTCTAGGTTTATATTCAAAATTTATAAAAAGATTACAAAAAGGGCCCATGTATACAGCAGATGAGATCATAAATAATTTACAGAACTTAGAATACTTAAATGCTCAACAAATTGAAGCTTTGTGAAGTAATAACCCATCAAAAAACATATGCTTTACCACATTATCTGTTATTCTGCCAGGTGTCACTGGCAAATGTGGCTTAGTTGACTTTTAATTTCTAGAAGTTTACATATAATTTATATAACTTTGTACATGAACATGAAATTACACAGGGAAACTAAAAGCTTTAACCTCTATTTAGATCTGAATGGATATCTAATGGAGGCCTCAAATTAAGGTAATGATTAAATGAAACGTAAGGATTGACCAAAATGACCAATCAAATCTGTTTTATCTATCAAAAATCTGGTTCTACACATTCTAGTGAAATCTGGAATACAGGATATTTTCCAGGGCAAATCCAGTTTCCCCAGCAAATAACTGGCATAAATTAAGGGGTGTGGGTTTGGAATGTTACAGAATAAAAGAGACTTAAGAGACCTAATAATCGAATGGAATTATGTGGCCCCTGCTTGGATTCTGATTTACACAAAAGCCCTAAAATAAAATCTCTGAGATAATGGGGAGTTGGGGGTATGATATGGTATCAGATACCAAGCAATCACTGTTAAATAAGTTTTTAAAAATGTCTTGTGAGACAGATATGGTTACTAAAGTCTTTACATATGAAATAACATTGTATCTGGGATTTGTTTAAAATCCTCCAATTACCCCTCACCCAAGAATATGTCAAGGAGGAACTAGATGAGAGACACATGAGAGTTCATGATACTAATTTATGTCTTTGAGAATTTCTGTAAAGTTCAACAAAAGTGGCTAAGCACTCTGGCTAATTTAAATTGTTTAAGTCAGCTGAGTTTTCCCAAGTCATCTTATCAATTTATTTTTCACTTTCTAAACCTAAGCTTTTTAGCATTGCATGAATCTTCGAGTTGACTTGTGATGTAGCAATAATAGGAACTGCCACTTACTGAGAACTCACCAAGTACAAGGACTTGTTCTAAGTATTATCTAATCTCTGAAAACCAGAAGCCCTGTGAGGACATGGCGATGTGCTGCCCCATTTGCAGGCAGTGCTGGCGCAGGCCGCCTTTGGCGGTCGTCCCCTCGAGACTGCCTTAGGGTGGCCCAAGTCCAGTGACAGGTGGCAGGGGTATGAAGGCCTGGCTCTCTGGGCCCTGGCGGAGCCCGTGATGGGCTGTCTTAGCTCAGAGTCCCTCGGAAGGCTGGCCAAGGTGGTCTGGCCCTGCTTTGCCTCAGGCTTCTCCCTCCACCCAGCCCCGCCTCCTGCCTTGCTGTCTGCAGGTGCCGACTCCAAGGGCAGTCACTTATAAACACCACGTGCATTAGACGCGCTTCCGAGCCAGCCTCCCTGAGAGCCCAGGTTGGAACAAGGGCTGTCATTACCACCACTACTGCACCCCGCTTTACAACTGAGGAAACTGAGGCACAAGAAGATCCAATAACTTGCCCAGAGTATATAAGTACTGAGGGGTCGAAATCCAGGCAGCCTGTCTCTAGAGCCTGGCGTCTTGACCACACATCTAAACTTTTTCCAACTACAGGACTCAGATTCTGACTCTGGGCTTCAGTCCTAATTCTGCTATGTATTTAACTGTATGGCTTTGGTTAAATTACTTGGATGCTCTGAGCTCCAGTTTCCTCTTCTGCAAAACTAAGGAATAATTCTTTATTCCAAGAGTTTATGTTGACAGTTAAATGAGATGATACACAAAAAAGCAGCTGGCACACAGAGGACGCTCAATAAGAGTGAGCAGGAGAAATTCTGATCGTCAGGGCTCCAGCTGTCGGAGCAACATCAAGACCTGAATTTCCAAGTAAGTGTTATTTTACATTTAAGGAGCAAATTTCACAAGTACATTGTCTGGATTCACTGTTTCTGAAAGTCATGGGCTGGAAATATTCAGTATTCAATAAATATATTCAATAATAATGCATGATATAACGAGGTATCTTCTAAGTTTCTCAGGTTTGGACATGGCCAGTCACAAAACTCTTAAAAATGTTGTATCTGGGAAAGATTTTAGGACTCGTTCTCATAAAGATGTTGATTGGTATCTGCTCACCCACGCTCCCTGCTAAGGAAGTGGCCTCGCCTACAGCCTTGGCATCCAGGCTCTCATGTTTTTATACCATGTGTACACAGTGATGGCCTGTCACCCGAGGATACCAAACCTACATGCTGGCCAGTGACAGATGATGTGGCCTGGCCTCAAAAGATGAGTGGGGTCTATCGTACTGGCTGGTGAGTTGCAGCTGAAGATTATGAAGGGGGTGAAACAATTAGCATGGCAGCAAAAGCTAAAAAAGTGCCATGAGGCGTCATGTGTGAGCCACTGCAAGTCAACAGTGTGTAAAGCTAAAACCACTGGAGCAGTGGGCAGTATTATAAATACAATAAACAGTATATTATATTAGACAATACTCAGAGGACACTAGTGAGGCAAAGGAAGGGGACTGGGCAGACACGGAGATAGACAGTCATAGAATTCATATTATATTTCAAACGGCTCAAACTTTTGACTTTCCTTTGACGAAAACACACAATTATCTGTCATTCCAAAGAACGAATATTGTGGAAAATTTTAAATTAAATTTCCTTAGATTTGTTCTTTGGAAACTTTCCTCTTAATTTTGTTTTGACAAAGAAGTTTTATTCCAGTGAGTGTGAAGACAAGCCACCACATTTTCTTCATTAGTATTGCTCAACTGCTACTGGTTTTTCACAAATAAGATTTTACTTAGCACATCATCTTACAATTAAAATGTTATTGAATTAATTTAATTTCTAAAGATGGAATTATTCAAAGGCTTTTTCAATCAATCAGACTCAAATGAAGTGGCAGAGATTCATAGTAAACTTGGGTTTGTATGAGGCAAATTGTTTATAAACTATCCTGTAAGATGACTTATTCATTGAAAAGGCATTAAATGAACACCTATTATGTACCAGGCACTTAGGATAACAAGATGGAACATGATCTCTAGCCTCCAGGAGCTTATCCTACATTAGAAGAAACAGACCAGTACACAAGTACTACTACAACAGCATGTTAAATAAATAACAACAACTGGTAGTGACTAACAGTTAAGTACTTTATAGTAGCAGACAGTATTAGGGGAATGCTGAGCCGAGAGAAAAGAATTACAGCATGGTGGGTTAGGCGGTCCATCAGAGAAGGCGAGAGATCCAGGTAAGACAAGTGTGTAGTGCGTCCCGACAGAACTTCTTACCTGTATACGTGGTTTAGTTAGTTCGTGTGTGTAGTAGCACGGTTTCGTTGTTATTTTTATGGGAAATCCACACACATGGGGCAGTTTAGATTTTAAATCTGAAAGAAAACTTTTCAGCACACCTCCCAAATCTACCCTTGGGAAGAACTGTGTGGGCTCACTTCGGATGCAGCTGAGAGGGTATGTGAACAAAGTTAAGGAACAATGGAACATTTTTTGTACATACAAGATAGCAACTTTCATGGCATTAAAAAACATTAAAATAATAACTGTTAAAAAGGCACATATAAATAAATCCTAAGTATTTGATTATTGCTTATTTATTCCACAGTAAATAATTCCAAGTTTATAATCCAAAGCTAAAGAGCATGTTTTCTCACAGGGATCTTAATTACTTCAATTTTAACACTCACGATCAAGACAACTCATTGTATCCCTATTATATGGCTTTCTATATAGACTGGCAAATCAAGATAGCCCCAAAATGACTTATAAGAGAGACACTATGACCTTTATAGATTATAAAAACGAGTGTTTATAGTAAACAATAAACATGCTGCATCTCCAAAAAGAACTAAAAATTCAGTACAGAGAAACAACACATAGAGATTTTGTTCAAGCTCCAAAAGCAGTTTTTTTGAAAAAAGCAGTTACTTTTCTGAAGAGAAATATTCTGGAGATTTGGAATAATGACTTGGCATCTAATGAAAGGGAAAAACTGGTATCCGTCCACTTCAATTCTGTATTAAGGTCTGGGTTAGAATACAGAAAGAGAACATTATGGCTCTTCTCTCTGCCATGCTGACACTCCAGCTGGTCAGAATAGAGACAGAAATGTTGAGATCAGTATTAAGACTGAAGGGTTTCACGGGAGCGCTTGTGCTATTTTTGTGTGTAGATTTTTTTAAAATTAACTTATTTTTAATTTTATTGGGGAACAGTCATGGTCATTGGTTACACATTGCTTTCATACTACAACAGCATAGTTGACTCTTTTAGGGAGGGTGCTGCTCACAGTTGTCCATGCGGGGATCGAACCAGCAACCTTGGTGTTATCAGCACCACACTCTAACCAACTGAGCTAACCAGCCACCCTTTGTGTGTAGATTTTAAAAAATAATGTTAAGATATTTTCTAAATCAATGGGTGCATTAAATGCAAGTCAAATCCTCCCAATTTTGCCTGTAAAATAAAATAACCTTCCAAAAAGAAAAATCTTTGTTAAACCACTAATTCTTTACTTCCACCCTTTCGTAATATCCAATGCCACCGGAGGGAGCCTTTGGCTAAGGAGAATCCTATGATAATTTCCTTACTTTCTGCTAGGGATCATATCAACATTTTTTCTACCTACTGTAAAGTTTCTTTTGCTAAGTTGTTGCAGTAGCGTTAAGGGGGAAAATGTCATTATTAAACTCATCCTCAAATAAAAATGGGCAAGTTCTAAGCAAAACAAAAACACTCACGCAGATAAAAAGTAGAGAGGAACGTAGTTTCACACGGACATAAAGAAGGCTGAAAATGACCACATGGGGCAGGAGAAAAGGCTGGGTCACGGGTGGGCAGAGCGCGTCTGTTCCATGTGGAGCGGAAAGGATATGTGAAGGTCCTCCCTCCTATCATTTTGAAGTAGATGCTACAGTATATTTTAATATCTCCACAATCTTCCGGAAGTTTATAGCCATACTAAAAATTAAGAACAAAGTTGAAATTCTCTTGAGGGAAAGCTAAACTTAGGTTAAATTATGAAAAGCAAAATCAAATAACTCCTAACAGAATATATATTTATGTTACTTACCATGTTATCCCAGTGCATCTGGAAATCTTCATACGAGTGAAAAGGACAGTCAGGGGGTGTAGTATGAAGAATACCCACTATCTTTCCCATTTTCATACTGTGTAAATAAAAGTTGGTAAAATATTATGAGCTAATGCTTACAGTTTAACTATGTGATTTAGAAAGTGTTCAAAAAGACCTAGTAACTATCTACATGTAAGTAATAAGCTAATCATTTGCTCCTAGTTCCAAATATACATTGTATTAAATCTTAACTAGAATTGTTAGGAAAAACTAAGTTGAATTGATGCAAACAATATGCCATTTATAAATACAGAATAATGACTACTAAAATGTTGCCACACAGAGGTATGCCTTCTAATTGTTAGACTTTAGGGAAAAGTTTAAGAGTTAAATGAATCGGAGTGAAATCTTTGTTCCCCATCTATCTCTTTCCTGCTTCAATGATTCAATTAATATGAATATGCTTGGTAGTTAAAAGTTGTTTTTTTGCAAAGCAGGTTAAAATTTCATCCCAGTAGTACTATTTATATTAATAACAAGCAATTTTTTCCCCTGAAGATAATACAAACTTGAAACTTAGCTCTTATCAAATGATAATGAATCATTAATTATATAAGTTTATTATATAAAAGAGTATTATAATGGTTGTAATTTCATGAGATATCTAGAAATTTTACTTTTAAAAAGCTATATCTAATAAAAATGTAAATGTATAATAAACTCATTTTAGTACTAATTTGATAAAGGAAATTGATGGCTTATGAAAATATGACAATATTATTTCAATATTTTTTCTAAGTCATAATTCACTTTCAAAAATTCACTAAAATGGTTTAGACTTCTGCACATATCCATGTTGAAGTGAGATAAGAGAAAACCAATATATCTTGAACCTCCCCTCAATACTACAAATTGAAATCTCACCTTGGCAAAACATAGCACCAGTTGTTTAAAATCGAATGTCCCTCAATGACAGCATTCTTGTGAGTGTCAAAATCCTTCAGAATACTCGGAGAAATACCAAATTCTCTTAGCTTTTAATAGAAGATTTTAATGCATAAGTCCTCAAAACAATTTGGCAAACAAAAGAAACATTCAAAAATACGTACTGTTTTTGTTGCAAACACACACACAATTATAATTTTAAAGGCTTAAGTTACATTGGACCATGCACACCCACTTGCCACAATCAAAGGTTCAGCCCAGCCAGTCTCTCCTCTATACAGTATATCAAGCATTTCATTCTTATCTTATCTTCCAAATCAAAACTACTATTTTGTACTGTTTCACAGGAACATATGAACCAATTTTTATAGCAGTCGGGATGTGAGAGATGCCCTATCAAAAATGTAAGTAAAGTGAGATTTGGATAACAAATTATAATTTAGGGAATCAATTTAAGTGAATTGACAAGTATGTATTGAGCGTATAATGCTGAGTAGAGAAGAGAGTGCATCTCCCTCATTTCTGGTGTTTGTCTCCCATGAAAACAGCTCTACTCTCCTGATGTCATTGGGCCCCTCCCTTGGGCAGATGAGGTGACTTATCTGGTTGGTAAAATTGGGACAGCTCCTTACTCTTCCTATTGGGAGCTGGCATGCGAGCAAAAAGTGGTGTCGCGCATTCTCTCTGTCGTGTTGGGAATGGTATTGATCTCCCCAGGCAGCCCGAGGGTTCCCATTACTGTCATACATGGGTGGGTCAATCTACCTAATTCTAGGGTTCAGACAGGCCACATTCTCCAATAGTTGTTTATCTTTTCCAGTAATAAATAGTGTCACCATATGTCTGTTGAAATAAATAAAATGGAGACCAAACTTAAAAATGCTTTATGCAGAGAAACTCAGTTAGGCCATGTTAAGTGAAACCCAATCTAGTTTATTCTACAATGCAAGCAAAATTTAACTTGGATTAGTTTTTGTAAATGCCTCCAGAAATCACAAAGGAAACTTAAATTGTTTTCCAAAATTGTATAAAATCACTTTTAATCAATTCCCTGTCATTTGGAAAACCCCACTGCTATGCCCAAGCATTATCACGAGGAAAACTCTCCTGCATTTTCGCTATATAAATGGTCCTGGAACAACACACCTGAGCTTCATTGCACTGTTGGTCTGAAGACTCCGGGTGCACAAACTGTTCTTTTATGTACAAACACTTATTACATCCAACTTCAATGGATCTGATTTCATTTTTAGGATCTCCCAGTTCATACATATTGGACCAGTATCCTGTTGGGTTAGTGCTCCTTTCACTCTCAAAAGTGTCCATTTTGAATAAATTATATTCTCACCCTATTAATAAGGTGGTATTCTGATCTCTGTATGTCTTACTCCTCTTTGTTAATCTCTAATTGTTCAAAACTCAGGTATATAAAACAGAAGTATCATCTGTAGAAAATTCAAGGGGCAGTGAGGTGCAATAATTAGTCCTTAAGGAGCTCACTATGAAGTTAACTGGGGTGTAAAAATGAGGAGTGTGCCTTCAGAAACACAAGGACGTATGTCAGCCTGGTGGGGAACAGTGTGAAGGTTTGAAGGCAGGTGGAGATCATACTGGGTCTGGATTCTTGGGAAGGGTCCCTCATTGGTACAAGGTATTCACATCACGCCACACACTCCAGTTATTTACACACAGGTCAGCTTCCTCCTGGCTTACATAATTCCTGAGGACCAGAAGGTAGATCCTGCTCACCTGTGACTCATCTATTGACTCGACAAAACAGATAATCAAAACGCTAAAGAGCAAAACGAATGGCGGAGCATTTGAGCGGGCCCTTGCATGATGAGCAGGACGTGCAGCCAGTCAGGGCGCTGAGCAAGGGAAGAGCCATCTGACCTATGCCCAGGGTTTCTCAGTCTGGACACTAGTAACACGTTGGGCTGCATAAGTCTGTTGTGTGGGGCTGGTGTTGTGCCCTGTGCCCTGTAGGATATTTAGCAGCATCCCTGGCCTCTATCCATTAAATGCCAGTAGCAACACAACCCTCCTGCTGTGTGCTAACTAACCAAATCACTCAATTTTTTTAGAATGAAGCTAGAACCATCAGCTATCAAATGACATAGCAATAACATAGATGCGAATGACTCTAATATTTCCAAAGATGAACTAGCGCCATCTGTCGCAAACATCTGTCATGACTTTTTCGACAACCCAATAAAAATATTTTTGAGCAAGGGAATGATATGATTACATGTGTGTTAAATTGAAAGAATATTTTCTTCAGGTAAACAGGTTCAGAACAATATGAATATATCAAGAATTTAATAATATGAATTTTGAAAATAAAAAAATCTTATCTTCTTGTTAAAAATTAAAACTAACATGTTCGTAATAATAAGAAATCTATTATGTATATAGTAAATGTAGTAAAGTTAGTCACAGAAATCAAAATATGTGGCACCTCAGGTGGTGGCAGTCGGATCGTGAAAGCTTCTATACTCAGGCAGACTTGAGCTTCTGTTACATTGATGTTTAATTCTGAAAATAAAATATTTAATTGTAAGCTTTCTGGAATTATTACTCCCCAAAAGAAATTACTTTAACTTAATTTATTCAAATTAGAAGCCCGGTAAAGAATGGATAGTTTTCCCACATGGTAAAATTCCATCACTATATAATATTTGACAGTCTGCAGATAAGACATCTAAAAGACAACAACGCAGAATGTGGGTGTGTATGTGTTGGGGGCAATGTCACAGGGCAGGTTACAATAAGACAAATGAGACATCCCACATTTGAGAGGAAAACACAAGTCTCTTTTACAAGTCTGACGTCTACTCTATGGGAAAAATGGAGACTGCTTTCTTAAATCAGGAGAAGTACTATGCTATGATTCTGACTTCAGTGGTTTTTTTCCAATAAATACCCTCAAATATACTGGCGGGTATATCCTGGATCTCACAGAGCCCCAAGGCTTCTACCTTGCTTTCTCATAATTAAAATTACTTATACAAGTCAGGAAGTGGTTATCTTGGGAAGGGGTAATACCTGTAAGAAAGCAGGAGGGGCTTTTGGGGTACTGGTAATGTTGTTTCTTGATCTAAGAACTGGCTATAAAGATATGTTTGGTTTGTGAAAATCCAATGAACTATACACTTCCAGTTTGTCAGTTTTGCTGTAGAATATTACATTTGGTAAAACTAAAAGCAACAATTTTAACACAGAAGTAAGGAATTTTGCTCTCCTTAACTGTCATCTCTGACAGCTATAGTCTCCCGGTAGTATGTGGGATGAAATGAAATTTAGTTAATGAACCCATCCGTCTCAAGCACAGTACCATGACGGACTCTGTCCAAGTTCAACACACAACTATTGCAAGGAAAGCAACTCAGACGGTAGAGTCGTGGTTCAGAGGCCAGCCAAGGACTTAAGGCTATGCCCAAATGGTGGGGAGGGCAACCATGATTGATTAGTAATGTCTACTCAGGATTTCCACCTATCTGCTATTTCCGGAATATTGTTTAGGAACTTGTCTACCTGCAATACAGCCATGCACATCATTGAAAGAATTAGATCAGACCATTTCATAAACTGTGTATTTGAGATTATCTGTGTCTCTTTAGACTTTTTAAGGAGAATAAGAATCATGTTCTCATAAGAAATAAAGCTTTTACAACACTACTAGAGAATTTTTGATGATATGGTTCTGGAAACTATACATTATAAATGCCTGCAGAATTAAACTCCTTCATAGTCATCATTTTCTTTCAGTGGAGAAATAAAAAATACAGCTTTTATTCCAAGTAAGAGAAGTGAATTTTTTTCTCCTACAGATAGAATATATATTTTGAGCCAGAGGTGATTTCCTGGGTGAAACTGTGATTATAATAACCTGATTAAATTCCAATATAACCTAGTCATCAAGATTATAACAATCCAACAATCTGTAACGTTGTCTTTTTAACTGTTGATTATATTACTGTTTTATCTACTGACATACACATTTTTACTTACCAACGGCACTTTGCTTCCCCCTCTGAGAAAGAAACTCTCTTCCTTAAAAAATTAATATGATATGCCATATTATTATAACTCATAAATCATACTTGATAAATATCACCTTTTTAAATGTGAAATTATCAAAGCTAAAGAAAATGCTTTAAAATGCATTTTTATACAAAGAAATACCTGATGACAGCTCAGAGAAAAACATACAATCACTCAAAAAGTATCCCTTCGATTAAAAGGACAGAAATACAGTTATTCCCTCAAATATTTATTTCCTGGTATAAATACTTAGAAAATGGTCAGACTTCAACACCAAACTGAAATAGTCTTTTGGTTCCAACAATATTGGTGATTTGTGTGCAATTTATTATAATGCTCCATAATGTACATTTACTTCCTTCTAAAAATCAAGTATTATATAATAAACAAATTTTGTTTAAAGAAGCATCAGCAGGCCTCTAGATATAATCCCAAAGTAAGGAAATGACACTTATTGTCATGGGCGTGCTTGAGAATGCTTGGTTGGGGCCATGCTTTAAAAACTGTTCTCTAAAAAGAATATACCTTGAAATTAAAAACAGATGCACCTAACAGGTAATCTAGTACAGAAAGCTGCAATGACCGACAGAGATAAAGTCACCTTGCACCAAGAGATGGCCAGCTTTATTCCAGGCTGGAGCAAGTCTAGCTGTGAGCGAATATGAAAAGCAGTTTTGAAGAATTGCAGGAATTACTCTTTGTGGAGCCTCCGCCTAAAAACACGAAGGGACAAAATATAGCGAAATTGACAGCAATCAGTGTGTCCCTATAAACTCATAGAAAATGTCTGTGTGTTTGGATCACCACCCATCAAACTGGGCTGTTCTCCATGTAAGTGACAGTCATCACTACAGCCGACCCTATCTGATTCTAAAGTTGAAGGAGTGCTACAGTCTATTCACTCTGGAGCCATGACTGCTGTCATGCTCTAACAGCCAAGCTGCACCTGCTCCTCCCGGCCCAGAACACCTCATCCTTTAGTGCTCTTGGGCCAGGCCTTAAACTTTACTTCGTGTTCTGATCTACACAGAGGAAACTGGACCAGAACGGTATTGTAACATTTGTCATTATTGCACTGTCCAGTTCAACATCAGAAAACAATGAAAACACTTACATGAGCACACATGCAACCAGCACAGTATCTCTACTTGTACAGAATTTTTAAAAATTAGGACTTCTGCTTCTGACCAATGAAAGTAAGAGGATACAGATTTATCGTCCCTCTTGAAACAACTAAAAACTGGGCAAGTTACATGAAACAATGGTTCACAAGACGCTGGACATCAAGCAACAAAGAAAAGTGACCCCTAAGTGATGGGAAAGGAGCCCTGGAAGAGCCAGTGGGCTCCCTGGATTGAGGAGACAGAGCTGAGAGTGCAGCAAGGACACGGAGCTGGCGTTTGGGGGCAAAGCGTTGGAGATGACAGGGCTGCACAGAGAGAGCAGACCCTGATGTGAGCCAAGTCCATCCTGAGTGTTCAACTGAGCATGGATTAGCATATGCTGAGCATGGATTAGCATATGCTTGGGAGGAAACTATTCAGGGCTGGCAAAGAATCAAGGCTGTTTGCTGTACAAACATCCTTTCCAGAAGAAAATGCTGCCACTGCCTCTACTAGCAAGACATGTAGAAATGTGAGAGTGACAAAGAGAGCTGTCTCCCAATATTACCCACCCCGCATTTTCATACCATTTTGGTATTTGGTGAATTTTCCAAGGATGCAAGTAATTAATCTGTTGGCAGGGGACAGGACCAAATCTGTTCAATTTGTCACACAGAGGATTTAATTAAGGCTGCCGTCAATAGTACTCCAAGTAGCAGGATGAGGTCAACCTGCAATGCTGACCTCAAACACGCCCCCCTGAGTCCCAGACCCAAGCAGCTGGACAAATCCCATTAACTATCAGGATCTATTGTACCTTAGAAAGCCAAATGGCTTTCTCCTTGATTCTGTGTTGACTTTCCCCGTGACCTAAGGTATTAACCTTTACACGGCAGGAACTATCAGTTCACACTCAGCCTTGACATGCAAACAGGAAGTTTGGGGCAATTCCATCATTCATAAACATCTTGACTGGTGATCTGGAGGCCTTCCAGGGCAAAGAAGGTATAATTGATCACTTCAGCTAAAGTTGGGGCAAATTCTGTACCATATTTTCTCAATAACTGAGACAACAGGTCCACAGAAAATAAGTGAGAACACAGTAGCTTAACAACACGATCAAGGCACGTGACCCAATTAACATTTATGGACTACTTGACACAACAACAGCAGAATGCATATTCTTCTCAAGTGGACAAGAAACAGTACGAAGACAGACCATATTCTGGGCCATAAAACAAGTCTCAGTAAATCTGAAAAGACAAGTTATACAAAACATATTCTCTAGCCACAATTAAAATAGAAATCAGTAACAGAAAGATCCCTGGAAAATCCCCAAATATGTAGAAACTACATAACACACTTGTAACTAACCCCTACACCACAGAAAAAAATCAAAAGGGAATTAAAAGTATTTTGAACTGAAGAAAATCCAAACAAAACATATGCTAAGGAGGAAATTACAGCACTAAATGTATCTATATTGAAAAGAAGGAAGTTCTCAAATCAATGACCTCAGCGTGCACCTTAAGAAACTAGAAAAAGAACAAGTTAAACCCAAAATAAGCATAAGAAAGGAAATAATAAAGACCAAAATGCAATGAAACCAAAAGCTTGTTATTTGAGATCAGTACAACTGTTAAGCCTCTAGCTAGACTGATTAGGGAGAGGGGAAAAAAAAAAAAAGACACATTACCAATATCTGAAATGACAAAAGTGACATCACTACAGATTCTACAGCTATGGAAAATAAGAGAATATTACAAGTAACTTTATGCCAATAAATCTGACAACATAGATGAAATGGGCATATTCTTTAAAATAGGTAACTTGAATAGCTTTATTATCTATTAAAGAAATGGAAATGTAGTTAAAAACCTTCCCTGAAGGAAAACTCCAGGCCTAGATAACTTTATTGGAGAATTTTACTACACATTTACAGAAGAAGTAATAAAATTCTACACAAACTCCAAAAACTTGAAAAGGAGGAAATTTTTTCCTACCCTAAGATTCCTGAGGGCAGGGAGCTTTTCTGGTTCACAGCTTTAACTCCAGAAACAAGTAGAGTACTCAGCATATTATAGGTGTTCAATAAATATCTGCTGCTTATGGTTACTATACTGTAGAAAGTATCCATAAAAAGAAAAGTTGAGCATAACCATGAAGGCCCAATGAGGGTAGGAAAGTCGGGCTGGAAGAAAGCTCATGTATAACAAGGTTATTTTGAATCTGGGTGACTGGTGAGGCGAACATAGCAACTTTACTTAGTAACAATAAGGAACTGGGATAAGTGGGGGAAAGAATAAGAGTATAAACAAAATAGTTTAAATATTTTGGACATGGGACAACTTGCACTGATAAAGTCAAATGTGTGAGTTAGAAGACTTGAAGAAAATACACCACAAAGCATGTTTTCATTAGTGTAAAAGGACTATGGGAGATAAGTTTCTTAATCATTTTTCTCTTATAATCTCATAATTATATATATATATATATATATATATTCAGTATATTCTTTTATTAACTCAATATTGAAATGCTATCTATTCTTACGCTCAGAAAATAACAGCTTTGATCTTCAGAATTCATCTCTAAAATCGTATTGTATCTATTTTATTTGTAACACATGTCAAAAACAATACAATTTTGACCTTTACATCAATATAATAATAAGATTAAATTCTCCAAGAGCAGGCCAGGAAAACAGCAAAGGGGTCTCCACTAAACCATGAAATACTTTCCACAATAAAGGATAGGATTTTGTAGGGATCACTGGAAGACCTAGCTTCTAGTTCTAGGTGAATGACTTTGGTTCTCATAGTTCAGACTTGTCTCAGCAAAAAGATTTAACTAAAATCCTTCCACATTGTTCTAAAGAACACTGTTTTTCCGCAGCTTGTGACTGATGGCCGAAACCAGCTTTTGGGTTATTCAGAGATTTTTCAGGGAACTGCAAAAGCACCTCTGGGTTTTGCTGAGACCTTGTCATCCTCCTAGAACCTGAAGAAAAGATCTTGGAGATGACCAGAGACCTCATTCTCCCAAGCCCCACCAGATCTATTGGGTTGTCGGAAAAGTCATGATGTATTTTTTCTATGTTTTTCGTTGCAAAAATGCATCATGACTTTTCCAACAACCCAATAGGAACAGAGGCCAGCAGTGATGTCTCAACAGGCAGCTAGAATAACCACGGTACAGTGCCCCAGAGGAACATGCAGACGTGAACTGAGCCGCAGCCAAGTCTTCACGGCCTGAGTAACTGAGACCTGAGAGGTGCTCAACCCATGTACTCATATTGTCCTTGTTAAGATCCAGAAACTCATCACCATGTAGAATGCAATCTATATGGTTTTGTTCCTATACTTAGCTACACGGCTATGGAAAATAGTTTTCTCTCTCTGGGTTTCATTTTCTTCATCTGCAAAAGTGGGAATATTAACTTCTTGGAAGATATATGTGGTAAGTAACATTATGCCACATAAAATGCCTGTTAGAAAGTACCCCCTCCCCCCAAATTAAGCCTCTTCCCCTGTGTCTCTACTGCATGTACATACAATAATTGTTTGGGAAAAAACTGTTGGGTTCTTTCACATGCATAGCAATGACTTATGAGAAAAATACTCCAATTTTTGTTTGCTGACAAAAGAAGTTGAATACTAAGTCAATATAAACAGCATCTGGAATTCTCTTTTAAAAAACTTACCTTAGCTCCATATTTTTCAATATATGCATTAAGTTTTCCGGCTTTATAAAATGGTATCTATAATAAAAATCCACATTTATAAAAATGACTTAGCATGAATATATTATTAAATAAAGTAATACATGAAAGACTTTAACATTATACAGCAGAGGGCACAGAGTCAGGCTATCATCCTAACAGCTTCTGTGCCTGGGAGAAGCGAGTGATGACCATTCTTTCCCTGAAATAGAACCTGTGGGTATGTTCTCAAAGTGAGGAAAGGCTTTCTGGGTGACATATGAAGGAAGAGGCCAATAACCTTCATACAATAAATACTGAACACCTTTCTTAATATACAGTAAGTTCTTAGACGTGAAGAAGGAAAATGGACACAAATGGAAGAGCAAGAGGAAGTTCAAAAGCCAAGGAGCTCCAACTCACCAGGGAAAGAAAGAAAACTTAAAAGAAGATGCTCTTTTTCACCTAACAGAAAGGCAGGTATGTAAGGCTGCAAATATCCAGTATTTGTGAGAAGGTGGAAATGTAAGTTCTTTTGTAAACTTTTTTTCATACACTATTTGTTAACATATAATCTAGTACAGCTTTACAGAGAGCAATTTCACAGTATCTAGATTCTAGCTAAAATGTGCTGCAATCCCACTTCTAAGAATTTAACCCATAGAAACTACCAGACAAATGAAAATGAAAATGACAGAATTTTAATGACACTTTCTGAAGCATTGTTTGTTTGTAATAGCACAAAATTAGAAACTCAGATGTGCATTAGAAAGTGATAATTAAATTATTTTATACCCATCCAATGAAGTATTTCACAGCCTTAAAATTAAGGAAGATATATGTACTAACATGGAACAATATCCAGGAGAGGCTGTTAAAGGGGAAATGAAAGGAAAGTTTCAACAGTACATATAATAATCCCATTTTCTACTTTAAATATTTTTGTAAATTTTTTTTTACAGCATATAATATACTTCTAATAAAGCAAAACGTATTTTTAGATAGCTATTCTCTTATTGTTTTTGCTAAGGTTAGGATATTTGAATTTACTACAACTCTAAAACAATTTCCTCCTTGTTCCACAAAATTTTCAGGTAGAAAAGAACACAGATAAGAAGTATTAGCTACTTGTTCACCAACAGCTTTTCTTCCTTAAAAACTATACAAAGGCTGAGAAGAAAAGGTTGGACATATCCATATAACCTAGAAGAAAAACAAAAGACTTGAAAATTTTGTATGGCTTATCAGCACTGTTAATAAGTGTTGGTTTCACTGGCTTCTGGGGAATTAAAATCTCAGAGTAAGAAGATTTTCAGAAATATTTTTGATAAAAATCTCAGGATAGTATGATTTTTATGAAGATTTTTGGCACTCCATTATCATTCCCCGTTATATACAGCACTGGGAAACATGTTTCTTGTTCTAATTGTACTAAGTGTAAAAAAATTTTTTTAATCAAGTTTCCAAATTAAAAAAAAGTTGATCTAAGTTCTTTAAACACAATCAGAGATTTGTTGGAATGAGAAACTTCTTTCTTTATATTACGTGTAATTCTAAAGAATAAAATGTGAGAAAAGAATTAAGCCTGCGCTATCTTAAAAAGTTATGCGGTAATATATTTTATTCATTAGTAGTTTTTATCTTAACATTTATGACAGAGAAAACTAAATATGAAATTAGAACCACAAAAATGGATTTTAAACATCAGGTATATCAAAGTTCAAGTCCGTTAATGGTTCAATAAAACTACAACACAGTGTAATTGGTCTTTATAACCAGCTTCAATTTGAGCTATAATTAATACCAGAATTACTGTTTATCAACATTGCCCCAAATAATTAGTAATAATACTTTATAAAATGTTAAAATACTAACCGCCATCACCACCCAAATTTGGTTAAATATTCCAAGCACAGGTGATGTAAGAATATCTTGGTGCAAAAGCAGCAATTGCCTGTGGAGATGAAATGTATTAATTTTAAAGTGGATTTGCCCACTGTTTTAACTTTATTGGAACATTTAAAAATCGCTTGATTCCAATCAAAAGTTTAAGTTTCTTCTAGGCAGAGACTGTGTTATAGGTTTCTATGCCTCCCCACACTTAGCATGGTACTTTGAACACGGCAGGCACTTAGCCAAGATTTGAATGAAGAGAATTATAAAGTTTTAATTAGAAAGTTCCTTTCATCTGTGAACCTAAATTCCTCCTTTAAAACTTCATTTCTGTGCTCCGTATATGCTTGGAGAAGTCTTAACACTGAAGAATCCAACTCTTTTAATTCCTGTTTCTTCCATTTTCCTTTTTTTTTTTTTAAGTGGTGGTCAGGGGCACTGGAGGCACAGTCTAAGGGTTCAACTATCAGTAAAGTTATCAACTACTTCAACGTTAGAACTATTGACTGGATTCTTTTCTTTCAAAAATAAATTTTTTTCTAAATTTTTGATGTGAGTAGGGGTTTTACTTTAGTATTCAACAGCCAAATGAACTTTCAACAGAAATCATCACAATTCAAATGACTTAACTTTGCTTCACAGGTCAAGGAAAAGGCGGAAAAAACACAAAAGGGAATACGGCTGGAAATATGAAAAATTTCAAAATTACTAATCATCAAGCAAATTAAAAAAAAAACCCACCAAAAAATGTGTGTGTGGGGCGGGTGGGGGATGGGAGTGTCTCAAAAAGTAAGATGAGATAACTCGTTTCTGGTGGCCTTATCTTTGCTAGAATGCTGGTAACCGCAGGTTTTTACTTTTGCAAGACGGGCCTTTGTCTGAAAGCCAGCTCTGCTTTCTCTGTCCCAGCCTCTCTGTCAGTCACTGGGAAGATGAGTCAAAACACCCTATTCTGTGGGCATGGCCCCGTACAATTTGAGGGCAAACAGCAGAAAATCTCACATACAATTTTCTACCTATTTGCTTCCTAAAAAGGGTCCCAGGTAAATGCTCAACAGGCATCAAATTATACCTCAGCAGGAAGGGTACAGACTCCTGGATGCACATGAGTAGGAAAATATACAACGGGAAGAAAAGTTTTATGAGTAAGAGCAAAATAGAGGACAGCCCAAAGAGCGTCTTTCTTATTTCGGACCCCTGGCAATCTTCTAAGTGTTTGTTCCTCTCTAAGAAATTCAGTTACAGATTTGCTCTTGCCACGTATTTTGAGAGTCTTTTTTTGAGTGCCTCAAATAATTTAAGGGACTAATATGTGGTGAGTCCTTAGTAATCACAGAGTTATACTTGAGGCTTCAACAAAGCTGTTTTTCAAAGACTATCTTGGGTTAGATGTTTAAAGATAGTTGTTGGAGAATTACTTTTCAGAAACACTCATACTGATCTGAAAATTAAATTATATTAATCTAAAATGTTTACAGTACCTGTTAAAGTGCCTCATAAACAGTGGGTACTCAGTAAATATTTATTATTAAGTACGATTTCTAAGTTTTGGGGAGTCTGATTTATTTCAGGAATGTCTATAAAAATTTTAAATTAAAAAGATCACACAAGAAGCCACAAATATATAAAAGCTCAACAGTGAGATATTCTATCTCATGTATTTTAAGTTCTTCCCTAAATGTAATCCTATATACCTGTTCAGAACAAAACTGAATTTATTTTAAAATTATATACACAGATTAAGTCAATGAGTATTATGCTTTAAAGGAGATACTTTTTTTAAAAAAAGATTTTATTGGGGAATTGGGGACCAGCCAAGTTGTCGTCTTTCAATCTTGGTTGTGGAGGGTGCAGCTAGCTCAGCTCCAAGTACAGTCGCCATCCGGCTGCCCGTCGGCAGCTTGTGGCCACTCAGCTCAAGGTGCTGCATTCAATCTTAGTTGTGGGTGGTGTAGCCCACCATCCCATGCGGGAGTCGAACCAGCAACCTTGTTGTTAGGAGCACGTGCTCTCACCAGCTGTGTCATCCTGCCACCTGTTGTCATCTCAGAGGCAGCTCAGCTCGGGTGCAGCTCGCTGACCCATGTGGGAATCGAACCAGTGACCCTGTTACTCAGAGCTCGTGCTCTTAACCAGCTGAGCCACTTGGCTGGCCCCTAAAGGACGTACTTCTAAAACAGCTCTTATAGGTCTCAAAAAGTTTAGAAAGTGTTAGTTATAAAATGTACTTTTTACCTGCACATCTTCATTTGTGCACTCCTCATCTCAGCATCTGCCACCTCATTACTCAATATTATCCTGACAGCACAGAGTTTGTGTAGATCTGGAAGTGTGATGAAGAAGAGTGACGGCTGCCTAGAACCATTCATGTTTTCCTGTTGACTGAATGAGTGTCTCAGGCCTTTAAAAACAAAGAAGCAAACAAACAGCAATGAAAAGGTAGTAAATTATCTTATCAATAGGGTTTCAAAACCAACTCATCACAGAACACTTGCTATTGTGTTGAAATAAGATACTAACAAATTAGTTAGCAAACTTCAGCAGTGAAATATCACTGACATTTTACCTTTAAGGTTGCGTAGAGATAATCTAGAATTCTTTTGGTACATGTTTTACTAAGACATGATTCACATAACATACAATTCAAAGTGTACAATTAAATGGTTTTTACTATATTCACAGTTATACAACCATTACAATACATTTTAAAACACTTTAATTACCCCAAAGAGAGCATTTAGAACTTTAGACCTGCAGTTTTATATCACAAATATAATAATTTGAGTATAAATTGAGCATATATAATACAAAAACCCCAACATGTTTATTAAATGCCTACTCTGCTCTAGCGACTAGATACATTTCTACCATATTGTCTTTTTTTTTTTTTTTAATGAATTCCTTCTAAAATCCCTGGCTGTTCTTAAGTGTACTTTTGTTTTCAGGAAAACAAAATCTTTCCTAGGACAATAAAAAAAATCAGAATACATAGCAAAGTCTTCTATTCTCTCAGGGTATCTCTACAAAGTACTTAAAAGTTAAATAATAGATTTTTCATCATTTTATATGAAAGAAAATGTTTACTGAGATTTCTAAATTGTTATCTAGTTTTCTTTTCCACTAATTATCTGGCTTTAAAACGTCTATATGGGACACATTTTACAGTTGATAATTCATAGGGCATACCTTTGAAGTCTATCTAATATATTACTTAAAAAACCTGGAATGTAAAAGCAAAATAAGTCAGACAGAAAAAGTCAAGAACCATATGGCTTCACTCATAGGTGGAATATAAAACTGAAAGCAACAAAGGAACAAGACAATTAAACCAAGAAAAACTGACAGGCACAGACAACAGTTTACTGGTTACCTACCAGAGGGTAAGCGGGGAGGGGGTGGTAGAAGAGGGAAGCGGGTGATGGAAGAACTGCCCGGGTGGTGAACACACAATACAATCTATAAATGATGCTTTAGAGAAATGTACACTTGAAACGTATATATAATTTCAGTAACCAATTTAAGCTCAACTTCTGTAATGTGCACAAATACATCAGGAGAAGAAAACCGGTTCTAGCACTTCAAACTTTTTAGCATCAACATATTTCCTCTCTTTGAGCAGAAAAGTAATCACACATGAGCTCAGGAATCTGGAGTGCGCCTCGCCTTAAATCTGGTCTCAGAAACCAAATGCCTTTATGGTGCCATTTGAGGACGGCCGGCGATGCCCTTTCAGCCCAACACATCCTCTTCACTCAAGAACCGCTGCACTTGACATTTTCCTTAGAGATCACCTGGTTCTTCTAAAAGTGGAAGTACTCTTAGAATGGTTAACACAAAGTAATTCACACGAGGTGTTAATGGCCAAATCAAGATGATTTCTGATATCATCATCAACAAAAATATTCCTTCCGTCTCTCTGCTTTTCCGCCCTCTCTCCTATCTAAATGCTTACTGTTGTGACAAGTTAAAAAAAAAAATGAAGTACAAATGAATGCTTCCAAGGCAAACACAACCTACTGTGAATTTTACCTAAAATTCACTTGCTCTGAAAGCATTTTAGAAAAGGACATCAATAATGAGTGAGGCAAAAGATACAGCACAGAATTATGCTGTATATTATGATTATGCCTTGGATCCAGAGGTAAAATTGTGTGCATTTTAAAGAAAACAGGTCAAAGACGTGGGCGAAAATTTGCCATATTCCTTTCATTTCTAAAACACATTTCCCACTAAAATCACTTTCCATCTCATTTCTCCTTTAAACATCTTGTAGCCGAGTTACCAAAATCTCCTGTAGAAGGTCCTCCCCTTCTTTTGTCAATCTTCAAAGGCCGATCAGAAGATTGTAGGTAAACGACACTGATCTGTTCAATGGAACAAGCAAGAACTGATTTACTTTGATTGTTTAGAATTACCTTTAACGTTTTTGTTTTTTTTTTAGGCTCATGATCAGCAAAATTCTCAGATTACAAGTTTGTCTTCTTTTCCTAGGTTGCGGAAGAGCAGCACTGTAAGGCTCAACACCCGGGCCAAAGCTTCATTAATATATACGGATGAATTAATTAGCAACACACTGTTCCGAGAATCGCTCCACCCCACTTCTGTCCCCGGGGTGCGTGTGAGCAACAGGAACCCCCCAAACTACACGTCCGAGGCCTCCAAGAACCCAAAGAGAACGGACTTGGGCGTGAGCGCCCCGCCCCGAAGCCGCTGAGTCTGAGCAGCCTGCGGTCCCCCGGGAGCCGCCTTCACTTCCTCCTCCGTGCGGACCCGGGGGAGGAGGGCGGGGGTCACGGGCCGGAAGTCAGACTTCCCGTGGGCTCCCCGGGCGCCCGCTGTGGTCTTTCCCTCTCTCTGGGCCTGTCTGACCTACAGCAATGGAATTGGGTGGGACCATCCCCAAGGTTTTTGTTTTTGAGCTTAAATACTGTTTAAAGGGTGATTCTATAAAGTTCTGATAAAATAAGGTGCCCTAAGCCTTGGGCCCTGAGGGCCTCCGTGCTTCGCTCCTCGCGCTCCAACAGCGACCGCCAGCGCGCCCGCACGCACATGCGCATTCCCAGCTCATCCCTCTCAGAGCCGCGCGCGAGGGTCCCGGGGCGCTGGCGGGGGCGCCCTGCCAGCCCCTTCCCTACTCGCACGGCTTCCTGACAGTAGTAAAAGGAACCTGTAAAATGTTTTGGTTTTTTTTTAACTGTAAAAGCAATGTCCTCAAAGACGTCGCCTCCTGAGGCGGACGCAGGGCCTTCTCCCTGTCGGCGAGGAGGCTGCGGGGTGATGGCGGGACCTGCAGTGTGACCTACCTCGCTCCCTCACCCGGCTGCCTCTGGCCCGGCCTCACCTCTGAGGGATCGATCTGTGCCCGCTGGTCCGCTCTCCCTCGGCGATCTCCTCACCACCGGCCGACCCCACTCCCAGCATGCCCCGCACACCACGTGCTCCCGGCATGCCCTGCAATCCCAGCATGCCCAGGGCGCTCCCAGCATCCCCCACGCGTCTCAGCTTTCTTCGGCAGCACTGGCACCGCTGACAGCAGCTGGGCGGCCCCGCCGCTCGGTGAGAGAAGAGCTGGGGTTGGCACCGGTGGGGCCCGGCCCCGAGGCTCTCGTGGTCCTCGCCGGAAAGCTGCATCCACGTTGCATGGCCGCTGGGGAGCCGCAGGCACCAAAGCCCGGTGCGCAAGCCCACCCTTTGTGTTCCCCTGAAAGTCCTGCGGTGGCCCAAGTGCCCCTGACTGGAACGTGCTGCCGCGTGGCGTGGAGCGGAAGCTTTGATTGACACATTTGTTAGGTACCCGCTGTGTGCGGGAGCTTCTCTAGGCCTCAGTCACGGAGCATTGAGCAAACACCGCTCCCGGCCCTCATGGGGCCTACGTTTTACTTTGGGGCCTGGGAGACAAATAAAGGAGCAAAATATTAGTATGGTAGGTGGTGCTAGGCGCTTTGGAGACAGGGAGTGTTGGGAGAGGCCGTCACAGGTAGAAGGCGACCTGTGAGTAAGACACGAAGGAGATGGGTGGGGACGGCCATTCGGATGTCCCGGGAGGACGGACGTTGCAAGAGGGAGTAGCGAGTCCAAACGCGGAGGCAGGAGGGCGATCAGTCGGCTGCAGGGGAGCTGGAAAGAGAAGCAGCAACGTGGGGCCAGAGAGGTTTGGCTGTATGCAGCTCTTCCATAACGATGAAGATTGTTATGTTCAGTCATATTGACACTGTCGGGACGGGAGAAAACTAGGCCAGACTCTGTGGCTAGGCAAGTACCATGAGAAAATGAAGGCCATTTTCCATGTCTAGGATGGTTATTTACGGGTAGCGTGTTACGAGCTGTCCTGACGCAGAGGGAGACGGGGGCTTGGAAGGACAGGTCCCGCCCGAGGCGTGCGCCTCCTCCCAGTCACTGCGGGGGATTTGAGAATCACACAGACTTACTGAGTTGGCACCTTCTGCTTCATTTGTTAGCGGTGAATAAACTAAGCCAGGCTCTAGAATAACGGTACGTGACGGAAAATACTTTTTTACTATCCTTTAGCAAAGCTCTTTTCAATATTCTGGTCCTGCTGGAAGCAAAGCCAAGAAAGGGCTGTTTTATCCACTTGTACTCTTTTATGTGGAGACATCAAGCACCTTGGATTGGTCCTACAGCGACACACTTGTTCATTTTAAACTATTTTCATGCTGCTGCATTTATCGTCTCTTTCCCCGTTTCCTAGACTGGGAAAGAAAAGTTTTGCCTTTAGTAGATGTCCTGGGAAAAATTAAAAAAAAAAAAACTTGGCTAGTACTCTTGCTAGAGACAGATAAATCAGTCCGCATTTCTCGGTATGGTTTTAGTATAATTATGGTTTTTCCATGTCATCTCATATCACATTTATGCTCTTATTCATTAAAAACGTTTATTGAGCACGTGCTTCGGTGACTACCGGTCCCCGCCCTTAAGGAGCTTTTGATCCAGTGAGAAAGACAAACACGTGGACCAATGATGTGGTGAGCGCACGATAGAGATGGTCAGGGGAGCAAGGGCTACTGAGAGGGCACTCGTGGAACGGCAAGGGCGTTTGGGGAGCACATCCTCTAGAGTTGCTCCTAAGCTGGGTCAAAAGGGGTCCTGAATCCTTGGCCGGAATAAAGGAAGTGGGAGAAGGGAGGCGAGGAGGGTACTCTGACAGAGGAGAGAACTTGAGCAAGGGTATGGAAGCGAGGAAAGGACGCTGTGTCTCCGGAGATCTCAAGATAGCTCACTGTTGCTAGACTGTAAGGTTTGAGGGGGCATGACAAGGGATGAAGCTACAGGGGGAGGCAGACTTTGAATGATCTTGGATGCTCTGGTGAGGAGTTTGAACTTCAGTAATTGGAAGACATTGGAAGGTCTTAGGCAAGTAATGATGTGATCAGATGTTATTTTTGGATCTTCTATGGAAGATGGGTCTGAGGAGTTGAAGACTAGAGGCAAGAAAAACTTGTTAGGAAGTTCTTGTAAGCAGATAGGCGGGTACTCATGAAGAGCCGACCTAGGACAGTGATAGTAGGGATAAACAGGAGAGCACCGATTAGAGAGATGTTTAGGAAAAAATATCTATAGGACTTGGTGCTGGATTCAATTTTGAGGGTGACCTGGATGATTTCCAAGCTTCTGGCTTGGGTAACACCATCCACTCTATTTCATAGAACTGTCTGGAACCCTGAACCCTTTGCAAAGTTAAATAGGCTATCTGGAATTTTCCTTATCTACACCATTTCACTCGTTTTATTGGGCTGTCAGAAAAGTCATGGCGTATCTTTTTTGTTTTTCATTGCAAAAATGCGTCATGACTTTTCCGACAACCCAATATTTACTTGTGCTGGAGATAAAAAGAGATTCAAAAATAAATTTGATATTTCAACCATGTCCTACAATGAAACATGTACTCTCTTTATTTGCCTCCTACTCCTTACAGAAAGATGTTCCAGGAAAATGTGCCTAAGAATGTATTTATAAGATGTCCTATAATAAGGTTAACTTATTGTCTGAAGTTAACTGAGGAAAGTCGCCCTACTTCAGCAATGAACTTGACATTTGTATTAGCTTTGTGATCAGATAATATATCCATTGCTCTCTAGTCTTAATTTCTGTCTTTGCAACACACTTGATCAGAGATCCTCAACTGACATTTTGGTGTTATAAATATACATGGGTAGAAGCAATTTTAAGTCATATATCATTTATTTTAAAAAGAATACAAATGTTAAGAATTTAGAAAATTTTGGAAATTATTGCTAATGGGGAATTGTTTAGAAATCAACTAACAAGCTTATATATAATAGAGATATAGATTTTTTTGGAAGGGAAAACATAACCTATGGTAACATGGTATTTAAAAGACATGGATATAATGCAAGTTATCCATGTAGGTATTTGAGTTGGAGTCCATCTTTGTAGAAGTGCCCATTTGTTAAAGGAACCAGCTCTCTATGGTTATAACTACAGAATGGCAAATATAACTACCAATGGGCAGGAAATCAAGTAAGTCTTCTGCACAAGTGGCAGAAGTAATTAGAAATTTAAAAATCAAATAATGTTTGCTTATTTTTGTCTTACAATGGAAGAGACTAGGTGCTTTTTACAGTATATACATATATATATATATTTTAAAATATTTTTATTGGGGTGTTGGGGGATGGGGACAGTGCTGGGGAATTGGGGGAAGGGGAACAGACAAGTTGCTGTC